>NC_080713.1:26553698-26561198 GCF_019097595.1 Hemibagrus wyckioides
CCATGCCAACCTATCCACCAGCACTAAGACTAAATTAGCCTTAAAGCAGCAGTCGGTCATTTTAGAGCCCTCTGCTGCCTGCAGGATGAACACCAGCCACCTGCTCTGAGTAAAACTCACCCCTGCTGGTTCCTCGACACTGGTTAAAGGGGGATCCTGTTACAGTATAAGCCTAAGAGAAGTTTTTAGACGACCACTTGGAAGGATATGTGGATAAACCGTCTATATAAAACCGCTTGAAAATCACTGTCATTTGTCACTAATTCATTTATAATACTTGAGAACAATGCTTTAAATAAATTCATTTGACACTGAGTGCAAAATCCCTTATTACATGCGTATGCTTACAATATAGAGCAAATAATCTAATCTAATCTAATCTGATCTAGTCTAATCTTGTCGACTAGCCCCTTGTTTGAGACGTACAGAAATTCTGAGCTCATTTAAAGCTGTTAGAATGGTTGAATTGGTATATATTGCGAGGAAATCAACTGAGCTCATCAGTTCTATTGCACATGGAGGTGGAGCTAATTTCAGGGCCTGAAATATTTCAACAGAAACCGAAACAAAACCCAAATAAACCCTGGAATATCAGCAGGTATAGCTGTGTTATATATATATCTGCTTGTAATACATTTCACATTTCGTTTAAGCCACACCTTTGTCTACTTTCTGATTCGTTATCTCGTAGGAATTTATTGTTTGCGTGACCTTTGAGTCGTTCTCCTTCTCTAGCACTCTGTTGTTGTATAAGGGTTATGTAAGGTTATCTATCCCTGCTTGCTCCATCACCATCTCCCTCCTATATTCTATTTTAATCTCTAATGAAGCAGCTTAGCAATTTCATAACCGGCATCAGGTTTCTGGTCACAAGATAAGATTAGACCTTGAGCATTTTAAATATAGTTACTGACTTTCGTTTGTTTGCTGAAAATCATGCCATCACATCATTGTTTCGTGGCTTGACTTTCGATTTATGGATAATTAGCCTGAAATGGCAGGATTTCAGACAATTGTTGACCCCCCTTAGACTCCTTCCGGTTTCCTGGACTCAGAAAATAGACTAAACACTTTGTTTCCGTTAACGCCAAAAACCGGCTGTTGTGAATGGAACAAAAAAAAAAAAAAAAAATAGATTAATGAGGTTAGAAGGAACCCAGGCTAAAGGAACCCATGTGGGTTTTCTTGATTTGATGCAAAGTGTTTTCAAGTGATAAGAAAGCAAGGTCACTAGAGAGAAAGAGAGAGAGAGAAAGAGAGAGAGAGAGAGAGAAAGAGAGAGAAGGAGAAAGAGAGAGAGAAAGAGAGAGAGAGAGAAATCTAGAATGAAATGACACATCATAGTGATAGATGGAGCTAAACATTGCAACCCCATTTGCTAAAATAAGCAGCGCTGCATCATCCACATGCAGGAGTGATGAATGAGATCTCAGTGTCAAGACGGCACCTCGACATTTTCTTCAGAAGGGAAAAGTTCACCTGGGTATATGAGGTCAAGCAGGACAGGACAGGTGAGAGAGCGAGAGAGCGAGAGAGAGAGAGAGAGAGAGAGAGAGAGAGAGAGAGACACTATAACCAGCAGGGTTTAGTATCAGTGGCTTGCACTGATTCTCTATGTATTTACATTTAAAAGCTCAGATCATATGATTTCAATTTTATACTGTATTTAATATGTAGGGCTGAAAAATTAGGAATCCAATATACATATACTTTATTTTGCTATTAATTACTACTCACGCTCTCGACGTTCTCTACATCCTTCTTCTCTACACATTTTATCAGCTGTTGCATTCTATTGCATTTTCCAAACTTTTTGGACATTCTGCAGTATATATATATTCAGGGGTCTCCACAGCGAATCATCTCTCTCCACCTATCCCCATCTTCTGCATCCTCAACACTTGCACCCACTAGCTTCATATCATCATTTATTACATCCATATACCTCCTCTTTGTCCTTCCTCTTTGCCTCATACCTGGCAGCTCCATGTCCAACATTCTCCTACCAATATACTCACTCTCCCTCCTCTGAACATGCCCAAACCATCTTAATCTGGCCTCCCTAACATTGTCCCCCAAACGTCCTCTGATGTACTCGTTCCTAATCCTCCTGTCCAACTGTGTCACTCCCAAAGAGAACCTCAACATCTTCAGCTCTGCTACCTCCAGCTCTGACTCCTGACTCTTCCTCAGTGACACTGCCTCTAAACCATACAGCATGGCCGGTCTCACCACTGTCTTGTACACCTTCCACTTGATTCTCACTGATATTTATCACAATATATATATATATATATATATATATATATATAGTATATGAACACACTCGCTTCAGTGGTGCTAAATAAATTAAAAGCACGAAACAAAACAAATGTACAGGACAGAATTTTTTAATAACAGCTTTTTTTCTTTTAAGAAAAAAAACAAAAACAAATGCAAATATTGTTGCAAAAAATTCATATTTATTACACAGAAGTTAATGTGTGTCAGATGGAAATGAGCTCCCATCAGCAATATATGCAAATAAAGGATAATACGTGTAATTAAATTTTATATTTTAGTCCCTCCGTTTTGCGTATAAATTGGATCGGAACAAATAGTTTCCATGGTAACTTCGACAGTAATATTTATTGTATTGTATTAATTACTGGAGCATGTGCACGGTGAATTGAGTGTATTTAGTGTGAGTGGGTTGATTTGTATTTTTTCTTTTTTATTAAGAAAAATAGGAAAAAGTTTTAATCATGCCCTGTATGTATAATACCGCCGACTTTTTATTATAATATATAATTATAAAAAAAATTATATTTTATATTTTTAAGAATAATAATAATAATTTGTCTTATTGTCTGGTCGGTAAAAAACTCCAACTATTACTTTTCCAACAACAACAAAAAAAAAAGCAATGACTTGGCAGGGGAATTAGCGCCACATGAGCAGATTGCAGTATTACAGAAACCGCTGATCTCCTGGGATTTTGTCCCGGCTGCTGGTGGTGGTGGTGTTGGTGGTGCTGCTGGTGGTGATGTAATGGTGTGTGGGAGGATCCTTTTGGCTCCTTAATACCCATAGAACATCATGAGAATGCCACAGCCTGTTGGAATACTGTTGCTGAACACGTGCGCTCCCTTTATAGGCGCAGTGTATGAATATTATACTGGGTGCGAAGAAGAAATCTGCGGCGGTGATGCAATCGTGTCATGTCGCAGAATCTCAGAGAAATGTTTCCAGCAACTTGTAGAATATAAGACATGAAGAATCGATGCAGTTCTCACAGCAAAAATCCTAATGAAGTGGCTCATGAAGGGGAATTGTGCAACGTTTTCCCATATTTTACAATATAAGCTTATTTCTGTTCCATAATAATACAGTAAGTAGCTTCCAGATTGCTGCCACTAACTCTCTACTTCCTGAATGATTATTATTGTTATTTTTAATACATCAGTTGGACTGGTCCATGAACTTTACTATAGTAAACTACATTACAGTAAGTGACTGCTGAAGTGCTTCCAGTCAGTTACAGTAAGCCGAATCCAAGCTGATCTATGTCTACTATTATTTATATCTTTTTATTTATTTTTTGTTCCAATGTTGCACAATATCTTGCACAATTTCGCACTAATACCCCAGACAAGCCCCTGTAGTGTCTCTGTAAGATTATGGAAACTGTGTGCAGAAAATATGTTGTAGGGTGTTTCTCTTTTACGTAAAACATAGTGAGGGTGCTTCCAGTTTATAAGAAGTGCCCAATAGGGTGCCTCTGTAGTACATAATAAGTAGTAAAGTGCCAACTAGGGTGCCTCAGTGGTACATAAAATGTTGCAATGAGGGTGTCTCTATTTCATATAATATGTAGTAAAGTATCAACGGGTGCCTTTATGGCTGATTAAACGCTGTAAAGGTCCCACTAGGGTACCTCTGTTTCACATAATATGTAGTAAAGTGCCCATGAGGGTGCCTTGTTGGTACATAAAATGCAACAAAATGCCTACTAGGGCGCCTCTATTTCACATAATATGTAGTAATGTATCAACTAGAGTGCCTTTATAGTTAACACAGTGCTGTAAAGTGCCCACTAGGGTGCCTCTATTTCACTTAATATGTAGTAAAGTACCCACTAGGGTGCCTCTATATCACATAATATGTAGTAAAGTGCCAACGAGGGTGCCTCTATTTCACATAATATGTTGTAAAATGCCCAATAGGGTGCCTTTATTTTACATAAAATGTAGTAAACTGCCCACTAGGGTGCCCAATGGAACATAAAGTGTTGTAAAGTGCCCACTAGTGTACCACTATGATAAATAAAGTGTTGTATTATTCCCAATAGGCTGCCTGTGTTTTGCATAAAATGTAAAAAAAAAAAAAAAGAAGTGTCCATTTAATTGCCTTTACTGTTTATAAAATGCAGTAAAAAAGTGCTCTCTATGGTACATAAAATGTAACAAATCCCCCATTATAGGGTGCCTTAATGGTACATAAAGTGCCCTCCAGGCTGCCCTTACAGAGGAGAAAATGTGATGAAGTGTCCTAAATGGAAAAATAATGACATTCCCTCTGCACAGCCATCTAGGCTTTCATGCATGCAAGAAAATGGAATGAAGTGCCTCCTACAAGTGAGCCTTTATAGTAGAAAAAAACACAATTTAATGCCCTCCCCAAGTAAATTGTTTTGCCCCTGCCCCTTAGACAACCTGTTTATATTTGACCACACTGGTCCTTTATTTTCTGAAAGGAAAGTTCAGAGGAAACTTTGACAGTCAGGGTCATGCGTTTCGAACCTGCAGTAGGTTTGTGTAAGAGCTATTAAACAGGAAGGCTTACTGTACTCCACACGACAGCGCGTTCCTGCTGCCTCTCACTGACTCACCGTCATCTCTACAGGAAATGTTTAACAGCGTGCGTTGCGTGATTTTGTCGGGAATAAACTGCGTGCACGTGTGGATGCGTGTCAATACGCAACACGTGGAGAGCCTGATGTCTGTAAACACCCATGAACGCCAATGTTTCATTTATAATCATTATTTATAATCCCACCGCTGTGTTGTAGAATAAATAAGAGCTAAAATAAATGCGCGCGTGCAGTGTCATGTCTCGCCCCTCCCTCTCTCTCTCTCTCTCTCTCTCTCTCTCCCACGCGCTTCTGTCGCTGCAGCTCCTCCCGCATGCGCTCGAGACGAAGGGGGCTCGCTCGCGCAGCTCGTCTGCCTTCAACGTCCCGCGCGAAACCAACTCACCAGAGCGCACGCGACGGCGAGCGGCGGAAGCTTATCCGAGGCGCGAGCTGGCGCGATCGCACCACGCACCGGGGCGTGAAGTTTAGGAGCGGGAAAAAAAGGAAAGCAAGAAAATAAAAGCGGAAGTAATCGTGGAAGAGAGACGGGACGTGTGGAAAAGAAGCGCGAGCGCACGGTGAGAAGGGGGTGTATATTTTTTTCCCCTGAAGGGACATGTGGAGTGCTGGATTGTGCAATGTGGAGGTAGCTACCACGCAAACACACGCTCACGCAGTGACAGGGAGGACACACGAGTGAGTTTCCTGCTTGCCGATTTTCTGGTGCGTTTGGAGCTGATGTGAGCTGCTGAGATTGATCACCTGCTGCCCGTCAACGACGGGTTTCTCCATCAAGCCCCTGACCCACGCACACACGCACGGACACACGTGCCTTGTTTCTTGACACCATGACAGACATGAACTTCACCTCGAATCCGTATGTGACTGAGAGCCAAGCGCTGAGAACCAATTACACAGGCGGCTGCTCGCTGACCAAAACCGCCTTTCAGTTCTACTACCTGCCCACGGTCTACATCATCGTCTTCATCACCGGCTTCATCGGGAACAGCCTGGCCATATGGATGTTTGTGTGTCACATGCGTCCGTGGAGCAGCATTTCGGTTTACATGTTCAACCTCGCTCTGGCTGACTTCTGCTACGTGCTCTCGCTTCCCTTCCTCATATTCTACTACTTCAACAAAACCGACTGGATCTTCGGCGACGTCCTGTGCCGCCTGCAGCGCTTCATCTTCCATGTCAACCTCTACGGGAGCATCCTGTTCCTGACGTGCATCAGCGTGCACCGCTACTCCGGCGTCGTCCATCCTCTCAAATCGCTCGGGAGGCTCAAGAAGAAGAACGCCGTGCGCACCAGTGCCTTGGTGTGGTTTGTGGTGGTAGCTGGGATCTCGCCGATCCTTTACTACTCGCGTACTGGACCTAAACGGAATGTCACCACGTGCTATGATACGACCACCGAGGACGAGCTTCCGGGGTACTTCGTCTACAGCATGTGCATGACGGTGTTTGGATTCTGCGTGCCCTTCGTGGTCATCCTCGGCTGCTACGGCTTCATCGTCAAAGCGCTCATTTACAACGACATGGACAACGTGCCGCTCAGGAAGAAGTCCATCCACCTGGTAATCATCGTACTCGCCGTCTTCGCCGTGTCCTACCTGCCCTTCCACGTCATGAAGAACCTCAACATGAGGGCCAGGCTTTACTTCCAGAGCCCTGAGATGTGCGAGTTTAACAACAGGGTCTACGCTACGTACCAGGTCACCCGGGGACTGGCCAGCCTCAACAGCTGTGTGGATCCCATTCTCTACTTTTTAGCCGGGGACACGTTTCGACGTCGGCTCTCCAGAGCCACTAAAAAAAATTCCAGGAAGGGTGATGTCATGCTGCAATCCAAGAGCGACGAAACGGCTCTGAACAGCCTGCCGGAGTACGGCGAGAACGGGAGCAGGCCGTTATGAGGATCCGGGAATAAATTCCTGAACTTTCTCATGATGCACTGACATGGACTGATTTTTTTTTTAAAAGAATGCACTGATCATATCATGCCACAATAAAACCATGATATGACCTTTAATCTGAGACTCTATATGTGTGAACACTGTTAAATCTCAAGCCCTGAGCCAGTGACTGGACATTGGATCCACGTGGAATAACCGGAGTAGCGTATGTGATGTGATGTGTACTGTATATAATTGTCAGTGATTACTCTCCATGTGAATATGCCTTCGTTGTACTGTATTGTATTTGTCAGTATTATATGCAGGAGACAGCCACAGCTTCACTTTGGAGTGATGAAAAAAACAGTGGACTAACCATTCAATTAATGCGAAATAACAAATCCACAGGTCAGACTAGAATAGAGAGCAATGCTCTGTAATATCTGAGTGTAACACCATTAAAAAGAAGTAACACGATCCGAGACTGTCCGTATCTCCTCTGAAGCCTGAATAAGCTCGGAGAAGACGTACGGTCAGTGCTGAGCTCATTTAAAAAAGCTACATGCTGCATTTTTCCTGCTGTCTCTCGGTCCCCGGTGGACGCTCCGTTGTGTCTCAGTGATAAATAAGCCTGCGTTGGAGTTTTTAATCCTTGCTTTTTAACTCAGAGGGAGAGCTCACGCTTTAGCGGGGTTCTGTTTTCTGTAAACGAAAAGGCATCATGCGTCATATTCGAAGCAGAAGTGTCAGGACCGTACTCGAGATGCA
>NC_080713.1:26566198-26571198 GCF_019097595.1 Hemibagrus wyckioides
TCTCTCTCTGTTTTCCTTTCTTTGTCTATTTCTATTTATTGGTCTGTTGAGTTGTACTTAAATTTACCCACTGATGCAAAGAAGGAAATGAGGGGGAAAGAGGAAGAGAGCTGGAGGGAACAAAGCCTTTCTTTGGTGGAAGAATAACGGCCCATTGGGGCAGGCAATCGACTGGGTGAAATACACTCGCTCCGAGCCAGAGGCTTTATTTTGTCTTCGGAATGGCAGGACATGCCAATTCTTCCTGTCTGAAGCCTGCATTCAAACTGTTTAGGAATAAGTTTCCTACATGGCGTCGAAAATGTTTTCATACATCATAGATTAACATTCAGTCTATGTAATAACACAGGAAGTCAGAGAAGATCTACAGGAACACTGATTACTTTTGGTGATAGGCTATTTTTAATATTTTAGCGATTTATTCTGATGTTCTTGGTCATGGTTTGGCATTTATTTATTTATTAAAAACTGCTAGTTACCATTTAAACTCTCCAAGATTAACTATTTCCCACGTTCCTCGTGTGTCCATGTAGGTTTCCGGTTTTCCGGTTTCCTCCCACTTCCCAAAACCACGCTGGTGAGAACATGAACCCACACACAGACACAGAGAGAAGATGTGAAACTCCACACAGATAGGAACCCGAGCTCAGGATCGATCTGTTAACCCCGAGGCTCTAAGTCAAGCGAATAATTTTATTATTGTTAAATCGGCACCGTTAAACCAGTGTGTGTTGACACACACCTTGGGCGATGGTAATTTTAGCAATTGTCTGCGTCGTTAGAACAGACATGTAGTGCCGTAAGTGCAGGGCATCAAGTTCGACTAATTTAATAGCTTCCTGTCTTTATTGCTGGTGTTGGAACTGATCTGACTGACACAAGAACCTGAACAAAAAGCAAGATGATGAGTTGTAATTCATTTCTGTGCACTGGATTTAATGAACTTTTAATTAAACGCTGTCCAGTTGGTGGGTCGGCAGTGGTAGCCAAATCACTGCCCCTCTGCTTCTAGCTTCCAGCTTTCCTCCTGTCTTTTGCTCTAAATCCAGCATGAGGCTCTTTCTGCCTCCTCTCCCATCCTTCGAGAGGCCTGTTTCTTGCTCATTTCATCCATGCCCAAAACCTGATAGCATCTACCATGTTGATATGGCTGAGAAACTCACACTCAACCTCCACTGGGAAAAGCCATGCCTGTTCACCATTTGTCTTTGCACTCCTAGATCAAAGGCTGGTATTTTGAGGTTTTCCTCTCATTTGCCTCCTCACAGCCTTTCTCCCATGGCACAGTTCACTCAATGATAATGATCTTCAACTGTCCACAAAACGATGTCTGGGGGAGCTGTGAGCCTTCTGGTCTGTAGACCAGTCCTGGGAACTGCAGTTTTTTCCCCACATCGACCTTCATCTCCCAGGCGCTGGCAAATTGTAACGAGTTTGGCTTTGCTGTTTTCCTAAGTTTGAGTTTACGTCCTTCCTTAATGAAGGTGATCAACTTTTTTCCAACTTTGCCTCTTCTTGCACCTCTCCCACTCAATTGTGTCAGCGAGGGACAGGAGCACCTTGTCATGGCGCCTTCTATATCGACTTTGGGAAAGTGTTGTTTTACACCCGGTCAATATGTGAGCCAATGTCCTCTTTTGACCACATAGCTTACAGTTGGGGTTCTTCCTCAACCCCCAAGTGTGCAAGTGTACTGGTGAAGGGAGAGTGTTGTACACAGAGCTCTGCCCTTGTGATCTTCTGATTGGGTGCCTTGGGATGCTTCGTCCACTACTCAGGACCAACGCTTCTCCTCTTCTTGGACATGAATCTCCTCCTGGACCATGTCACGCTTAACCCTTCCACTTGCGCTCCTGAACACTTACACAAGAACCTGAACAAAAAGCAAGATGATGATTTCAAGTCGTAATTAATTTCTATACACAGGATTTCTACTTTAATTAAAGTTATGAGTTATATGTATATACAGTGAGAGAGAGAGGGAGAGAGAGAGAGAGAGAGAGTCATAAATATATCTACCACAGTGTATTGTACTTGAACTTAACCCTTGTACTATTTTGACTGGTGTTTCTTTATGCCTGTGGAAAGGAAATCAACTTGTGGGGCATTTTCAATCAGTATAAAGAAATGAATGATGTTCTGGCTGTGAGTCTGATATAAAAAGAGTCAGGACTTGTTTTAGATGTGTGTTTTTCCCTCTGTTGGATAACCGTACACAGAATTTTAACGAACAAATGGACATCTTTATTGTCATTGTCTTACTGTTACACAATAGTACAAAACAAAACGAAACGAAATGAGGCTAGCAGCTCTTAAGATGCATAATATTAAAAACAATGAGTGATATACAGAAGCCAAAATAAGATTATTAACAATATAAACTGAAGTGCAGTGACAGTGCAGTGTATATAAGTGACACAGTGCAAGAGGAAGTACCTTGTAACTGCCTCAGTGCTGCAGGTATGTTCATGAATCTCCATCCTTTTTTCCTCGGAGAGCTACTTTGACAAAATGGAGGTGGCTAAGAGCTACGTTTTTACATTTTTTCTTTTAAACAGCCTCGAGTGAGTGATCAGATGTTACACAGAGAATATGTTTAAATAGTAAAGTAATAATAATGCAAATAAGTGACAGAAATTAAGTAGTTGGGTTTAATTAGTTTAGCTAGACTGTTATGTTTTGTACATTCGGTTATGTTCTGTTTTGTAAACTAGCTAGAAAGTTAAGTTTAGCTACAAAGCTATGTACATTTTGTAATTTATTTAAATAAATGAGCTACCTAGTTAAATGTTCCACATTAGCTAGCCAGACAAGGTTTGCAAATTAGGTTGTAAACACAGCAAGCTGCTTAAGTTTAGTAAATTAGCTTGTTAAATTAGCAGGCCAGTTATGTTTTGGACATTCCATCCGTCCATTTTCTAGACCCTCTTTATTCCTCATTTGGGTCACAGGGATCTGCTGGAGTCTATCCCAGCACACATTGGGCGAAAGGACAGGTCAGCAGTCCATCACACATATAGACAGACAACCACACACACTCACACTCACTCCTATGTGCAATGTAGAATCATCAATCAACCTAATGTACATGTTTTTGGACTGTGGGAGGAAACCGGAGTACCCGGAGTAAACCCACGCAGGTACGGGGAGAACATGCAAACTCCACACAGAAAGGCTCCTGTTTTGGACATTAGCTTGTTAAAATATTTTCTTGTTAGATGTTGAAAATGTGTTAAATTAGTTATGTACTGTAAATTAGCTTGTTAAATTAGCTTAGCTTACATTAGTAAAATTAGCTAGCTAGTTTAGTTTTATAAAACTGTGTGTTCAATTAGGTTTAGGTCAATTAGGTTTATATTAGGCTAGTTAGGTTTTGTGAATTTGTGAAAACAATATATTTTAAAGCAGGGGTCTCCAACCTTTTTACGTCTGAGAGCTACTTTGACAAAATTTAGCTGGCCAAGACCTACTTATGTTATATTATAAGTAACATTTATTTAGATAGCTGAAAAAAAACAGTTATTATTGTCATATTTCCTTCATTCACATGGATTCTCTTATTTATCAGCTAACTGTTAGTTACAGGTCCCCTGGCATATACCCTGATGTCCTCAGCGAGACTGAAAACAACATAAAAAAGGGAACACCTTCAATATTGAAGCCAATATTCATTTTGAAAACAGAGATCTGACATTGTCTTGGACTTTATGTGATTAAATAATAGTATTTTATGGCATTCCTTTACATGTGCAATGAGAAATATTAAAGAGTATGTTACTCTGAAGTACCAGCTTCTTAATAAGAAATATCTACATCACACTCGTCCTCCATCTTCCTGCAGCAGGATAGATTCATACACGGTTTTTACTTTAGTAGCATCATAGCTTTATTCCTAATGCTGTTAAATCCTCAGCAGCTTCCAGCTTAAAAGGATCTCCATGCATGTTCTTTATCCTTTATCTAAACTACTTCAGTTTGTGTTTATATAGATTTAAGTTTATATAACGCTTTAATGTACGGTCTTGGTGTGAAATGGATTGATAAACGGATGGATTTAACTGTGTGAGGAGTGTGGAGGAGTATGATTTGTCCAGAGAGTCTATATTATGTGTATATATTATCAAAGTGTACATATTCTATGAATCTTTAGGCGAGCTAGTCAGTAGATCACTCGGAGACTATAGAGCCGTCTTTGAACTGCCATTGTGTCAAGAAGGAATTAGTGTCAAGTCTTAAATGAACTCAGAAATTATGCTGATCTATCAGTTCCTCAGGAGCTCTTGGTTGCACAATTCCACATGAATATAAACTGTTATAGAAAGGAGATTATTTACATTTACATTATTTACTGTCCAGTGTCAGTCAAAATGAGGATGAGGTTCCCTTCTGAGTCTGGTTCCTTCCTCATATCATCTCAGGGAGAGAGTTTTTCCTCACCACCGTCACCTCAGGCTTGCTCATTAGGGATAAATGTTAGAGATAAATAGTAACTTAACTTTAAAATTTATCTATATATTTTTATTCTATGTTTCTATACTTCTGTAAAGCTGCTTTGAGACAATGTCCACTGTTAAAAGTGCTATACAAGTAAACTGAATTGAACTGAAATGAACAAACACTTGGGGCGTCTCCGAGAGCAGAAATAGGTTTGATAGCACTCTGAAGATCTTTTGCTCAACAAAGATATTTTAAATACCAAGCTATCAAGCATGACATTATGACCACCTGCCCAAGACAGCCCTGACCCGTCCTGCACTGTGTATTCTGACCCCTTTCTATCAGACCAAGCATTAACTTCTTCAGCAATCTGAGCAACAGTAGCTCGTCTGTTGGATTGGATCACACGGTCCAGCCTTCTGTTTCCACGTGCATCAATGAGCCTTGGTCACCCATGACCCTGTTAATATTTTTGGAGCGCTCGTATATATTGAAAGATATGCTATAATTTTTTTTCAGCAGCAGTAGATGATGACTCCTAATTATCAGCTCATAAATCTGTG
>NC_080713.1:26576198-26583698 GCF_019097595.1 Hemibagrus wyckioides
ACACACACACACACACACACAAAACACACACACACTGAAACATTAACTGATCAATGTGTGTTTTACTGTATCCATGTTTCCTATTTAAAAGTTTCAACCAAAGTTTTCTTTCCTTAAACATGCTACAACATATCACACACTGAATGCCGAAACACACCCATACCCACACACACCCACACCCACCCACACCCACCCACACACGCACGGATTTAGATTTAGAAAAGGAAAAATTAGAAAATTTAGATTCTCCGGACACACACAGACACGCTCTCTCTTTCTCTCTCACTCTCTCTCTCTCTCTCTCTCTCAGACACACACACACACACACACGTCTATAAAATGTGAGGCTCATGAACAAGTGGTCAGACGCTTGAGGACTGATAACGTTTATCTATTTCAGCTACAGTCTCTGTTCATGGTTACACATTCACACTCCACTCTCCTGTCTGGACTCAGAGGCTGGATAATAAACGCTATAAAATCCTCAGGCTTCTGCGTCTGAGCGAGGCTGCTATCACTCTCTCCAGCGTGAGGGTCAATCCATCTCTCTGAGCGCTCCACTGAAGAGCGACGGCAAAATAAATGAAGCTGCTGCTGTTGCAGGCTGTAGTGTGTGTGTGTGGTTATGGGTCAGCACTTTTTGATGAACATTCCCACCATAAATTAGCTTCACACTAGCAAGTGATTAAACATCACTGCATGACACGTTACATTTGAATGGAAATTTTCTTAATAACCAGACCTTCAGAGAACTAATTGCTTTTATGTCTTTATTTTATATATATATTTATTTTCAGTAAGATATCTTAAAATTTGCCAATAAATTCTGAAACTGTATGCTGAGTTAAGGATGTGAATGAATATCATGGTATCTTAGCGAGCTAGCATCCTTTTTGTAAATTAGCTTGTTAAATTAGCCAGCTAATTAAGTTTGCTAAGTTTTTGTTGCCAATGAGACTTAGCATTCATTCCTACAGTCCTATTAAACATTAGCTGAACAGAAAGAAATCTAGATTTGTCTGATTTAGCATAATATTTTCCTCATGAATGAACGATTAGCAACCTAGCTAGCTGATTAACTTGTGCTCAGAAACATTTTAGCTTTCAGTAGACATTTACCTCAAAATTTCTAGTTTTAATGAAGTAAAATGTTCCAAATGTGTAGAAAGATGTCATGAAGCTTGGAAGGAAAAATCTGAGATCCTCTGGAGTGTGTAGCAAGCTAGTATAGTTGCTAATCTGTCAGTGATGCTAGCTCAAAGCCTAATATGTTGACATTTGAATCACATGACTGATTTTTGACATTATTTTTTTAATTATTTAATTTGTGTTTATCTAGTTAGCTGTAAAAAAAAAAAAAACAGGCCACGCCCACTATCAGTGAGATGAGCGACTTCTCGCCTGCTAGCGTGAGCGTGGGGTTGATGCTCTAACACTGTGCCTCTGTTCATAGTAATTAAGTGGGATATAATGACATCAGCTATTATCTTGGTGAGTGAATTAACTTGGGAATGTGTTCCGGCCTCCGCGTTTGGCGGGAAGAGAAACAGAAATGATGAAAGGATGAAGAGGAAAGTGAGCTGGCCATGAACAAGTACTCGGTGGCACAAGCCCAAACCCGGAGCGCCACAAAAGGAGCGCGTTGTTCTTTAAGCACAGGCTCGGCAGTCAACGAGCTGAAGGGTGCGAGCTGCGTGTCACTACGCGATTGTCAGGGTTCTGTCCAAGACCCGAACATCAAAACGCACCCAGATGGAGACGAGAGCTTGGACACAGGCTCTTTCACACGTCTGGACAATGCTCTCCTTTCACGCCTGGCATTTCATACGCATTAATAATAGAGCGGGAGCAGACAGGGGGTCACTCTGATTCCTGCACTGACAGTGTGTGTTAGATACAACGCTCCACTGTGGAGCACGGTGCGTGTAGGCGGCTCAGCTCAGCGCCAGATTGGTCCAGATGTTACACACGGCTGTGTGCAGATGTGCAGCTGGATCGCATATCTGCCTGCTTGGAGACTTCATAGATAGAGAAGGATTTGGAGCTGAAATACTTTACACAGAAAAAATAATAAATAAACGGCTATTCTTGCAGGATAACAGAGTGCACCGAAAGTGCAGTCGCTTGTATATCATCTCGACGTCAAACGCTGAGGGCTAGAACAGAAATCATGTCCTTAAATGGTCAGAGAAAAGCTAGTTTGTGTGCTAAATCAGTACCCAATCCAGATCACATCTTTAGCTTAAAGCTATGTTGCTAGCATCCAGGTGCTGTGAGGTGAATCGAGTGACTAGCGCGACCATAAATAAAGCAGAAACTAGCCGGAATTCACTCAAAAATCATCTGTGGGTAGAATGTTGTCAATTTTATTCTATTAGCCAAGCTAATATTGTTGTTATTGGAGAAAAAAAAAAAAGCACAGACTGGAATGCAAGCCGTCCTCTAAAAAAAATCTCCTGTGTGTGAAACTGAATCACTGAGTCAATTATGGGACATTGAATATTCTTCCTCTGTATGAGGTCTTGGAAGTCTTATAGCTGATATAATAACCTTATTGATCAGGGAAGGAGCTTGATGGTAAAAATGCACCTTAAATAATTAAATCGTTAATCCGAAACGCCACCGGTGAAAGCGGCTGAGCGGTAGCTTCAAAAAGCACTTACCTACTTTCCAGCACTGCTTAGAATGATCAATAAAGAGTTAAATGCCATGTGAAGATTACACTGAGTGCACTTTTACCTCAGCGGGCCTCGGCCAATCGCTTTCAGTCTCGGCGCGGCTCACCTAAACGGATCAAACGCTTAGAGAGTTGGATGTTGGATTTGATATGGAAGCAAAATGTTCTTTCCGGTATCGATCGCATCGCTTTTAGCTGTTATTACGTGGAAGCTAAAGGGAAACAAAAAAAGACATGAAGACCAGGAAAAAGACAGGACTCGCGCGATGATGTTGTCAAGGACGGGCGGAAAAGTGCTGGAGTGGGGACAAGTAGCGTTTTGATGTTTAGAGCAAAACCACTTAACACAGGACCATTAGCACAGAGACAGCCTTAGCGCTGTAAATTAGATTTGGCCGAAGTGCAGAGATGCTTTTTCCTTTTACATTAGTGCTAAGAGTAAAACCCACGGAGACCATCACACCATCACACAGCAGAAACTACAGCCTACAAGATTAGCTACTTAGGTGCATGTACAGGAATGTAAGGATTATAGTCAATACAGTGCCTGATTTCACAGATTTTATGTCAAATCAAAGGCTACTCTAGTTTAGCGTGGATGCTTGTTTAACATGTAATACCCAAATACGATTTTTTAACATCAGATTGAGCTCATTTATTATCCTCTCCGGGTTCGGGCTCTCTACTTCAAAATCCTGCCAAATTCATGAGCAGTCTGAAAGAAAAACCTGAAGCTCTATAACCCCTCACAAGCTCCTCACTCAGCTATAGCAGGAATAGAGCTAGTTACAGTTTTTCCTGCATTGCCTCAAATCTCTGGAGAACATTGGGAATGTGATAAGGATGGTGTTTATAAGGTTTCAGTTAGAGTGATAGTGTTCATGAAGCTGTTAAATGATGATGATGATGATGATGATAGCTGCCAGTGCTGGGCTGTTTAAGAGCTTGATCTGACCCCAGGTCACTATGGTGGGTGGAGAAAACCACACGAACCACAGCATCCCATCAAAGCCCTTTGCACCAAGTGGTTGCCATTATGGTATTTACTCTAAATGATGATGTTTAGCCACCAGCATGACTTGGCCTCTATATTTCCTGCTGCCCTCTGTACTATAATAATATATTGCAGTCCTGAAACAGCTGTGATATTTACACTGTGAGGATTTGTTCTTATTTTTAGATTACAGAGATCCAAATTGAGTCCTCATGCTAGTCTGTGTGACAGAGCTTAAGAACACTGTGCAGTTTTAGACTTCTATGACATGTCCATGCAAAACTGAAGCAAATGTGAGGCAGAAAACGCTTCACTCGTCGACTATCTAGAGATGAGAACTCTGGGCAAATTTGGTTTAAGTGTTGAAAAAGAACTCATACAGTGTTGAACTGACTCATGCAGTGAGGATTCGACTCCTACAGTGTTGAATTGACTCAAAAAGTTTGAATTGACTCATACCGTGTTGAGTTGATTTGTACAGTATAAATCAACTTGTTCAGTGTAAAACTGACTAGTACAGTGTGAATCGACTCATATTGTGTTGAACTGACAGGTACAGTGTTGAAGCCTACAGTGAGGAATCAACCTGTACAGTGCGAAGCAACTTATACAGTGTTGAACTGACTCATGCAGTGATGATTCGATTCCTACAGTGTTGCATTGACTCAAAAGGTTTGAATTGACTCATACAGTGTTGATTCTTACAATGTTGAATATACCTGTAAAGTGTGAATCAGCACATACAGTGTTTAACTGACTGGTACGATGCTGAATTGACTCGTTCAGTGTAAACTGATTCATACAATATGAATCGACTCGTACAGTGTTAAATTGACTCATACAGTGTTGATCATTGCAATGCTGACTTGACTTGTACAGTATGAATCAAATCGTACAGTGTTAAATTGACTCGTACAGTGCAAATCGAGTCATACCGTGTTAAAGTGACTACAGTGA
Organism: Hemibagrus wyckioides; assembly: GCF_019097595.1. Classification (NCBI taxonomy): domain Eukaryota; kingdom Metazoa; phylum Chordata; class Actinopteri; order Siluriformes; family Bagridae; genus Hemibagrus; species Hemibagrus wyckioides. Next base: position 26,580,827 of record NC_080713.1, read on the forward strand.
GGAATCAACCTGTACAGTGTGAATCGACTCACACAGAGTTGATTTGACTCGTTCAATGTTGATTTGACTCATACAGTGGTGAATTGACTAGTTCAGTGTTGATCCTTACAGTGTTGAATCGACCTGTACAGTGTGATTCAACTTATACAGTGTTGAACTGACTCATGCAGTGATGATTCGATTCCTACAGTGCTGAATTGACTCAAAAAGTTTGAATTGACTCATACCATTTTGAACTAACTCGTACAGTGTTGATCCTTACAATGTTGAATGGATCTGTATAGTGTGAATCAACTCAAACAGTGTTTAATTGACTGGTACGATGCTGAATTGACTCGTTCAGCGTGAATGGATCCATACAGTATGAATCGACTCGTACAGTGTTAAATTGACACATACAGTGTTGATCATTACAATGTTGAATTGACTCATACACTGTGAATCGAATCATACAGTGTTAAGTTGACTTGTACAATGTGAATCGAATCATACAGTGTTAAGTTGACTTGTACAATGTGAATCGAATCATACAGTGTTAAGTTGACTCGTTAAATGTTGAACTGACTTGAACAGGGTGAATCGAGTCGTACAATTTTAAATGGAATTGTACAGTATTGACTTGACTCATACAGTGTTGAATCAACTCAAAGCACTGATTCGAATATTTGAATTCATACAGGGTTGAATTTGATCGACTCATGAACTGCTGAATCGATTCACATGAATCAACTGGTACAGTAATGAATCAACTCATACAGTGTAAATAATGTGTGTGTGTGTGTTCTCAGGATTCATTTTAAACATAACTAAATTGTTCTTCACATTATTTTTCTAAACATGATTCATTTTTCAAATGATTCATCAATGATTCATTTCTTTCTTTCCCGTGAAGGCCACAAGGTTCCTTTTTTTTTTTTTTTAATCTAAAACACAATTCTTCTTACTCAAGTGATCACATATCGGTCGCACCATGCCACACGTGTCCCATGTGTGAAGTTTCGGGGCAAAACAAGCTGACGTCTGTATCATCATTACATGTTCTTCACATGATATAATTTTCTGGGGAGCCTCAGATCGCTCAGCGTGAATTGGAGACTGCATCAGGAGAGCAGAGCTGGAGCTGAATCTGCGTCATGCTGCTCTCTCTATGTGCTTGGAATCATTTTGGAACGATTTTTTTTTTTATAATCTCACCCTCCACACACACGCACACACACGTACACACACGCACACACACACTCACACTTACACATTCAGCCGTTATGACAGGAACAAGATGCGAGGAAATAAATGAAGGAGGAAAGAGGAACCAAGAAGCGAGACAAATACAGCCTTCTGATGAAATAAAGACTAGCTTTTCACCGGCTGTCAGGTGTTCGGGTCTGATTGTACCGAAAGCACAAGTGTGGAATAAAAAAAGAGGAATTTGTGGTGAAAGAGTGAACTATGAACACGTTTATATACGCAGCTCCGTTTTTTTGCCAGTGTGAGATTGCATGATTTTGATTTATATGCTTTTTAAAAATTTCTAACTGTTCTTGGAGGACACACGCCTGCTTTGTCCTTTGCTCAAGCACCATGTTACAGTGTCCTGGCCCTTCACCATCAAGGCAGCAGGAGATTGAAACACAGCCAGGGTTATTCTCAGGCACCGAGGGGTCTCTGTATCAATTTACCACTGCTAAATGGAGACTTTCCCCCAGTCTGTAGCCTGTAGCACAGCTAACACACCCCATTACTTCAACTCAGACAGACGCTCGGTCCAAAAATATACGATTAATTCAGTAATTAGTGTAGCTGGCAGGCTCAGGCATGGCTCAGCATCAAGAGAAGGCTTTAAATAAGATTGAAAATGTAATAAATAAAAATCTGCAGAGTTGAAAATTAAATAGAACTTTATCACTTTAGGCTCCGTAGATTCCTGGACGCTTTATTATCCGAGAAGCTGGTTGGATTACAATGTTATGTGATATGGAGTGCAAAGCTTCAAAGTAACTCTGTGTTTTGGAGGCGAAAGGAAGGATTTTTTTTTGGTCAATAATTGATGAAGTGCAAGTTAAATTATCAGCTCAGAGGACCAAACTCCAGTCTATGTGGCACCAAAGGTTTTGTAATCCATCCATCCATCCCATCAATCCATATACTGGTATCTCACCACCATGTCATAATTTGTTCCTTATGCACCGATCAGGCATAACATTATGACCAGTGAGAGGTGCCGTGAATAAGACTGATGATCTCCTCATCATGACACCTGTTAGTGGGTGGGATATATTAGGCAGCAAGTCAACATTTTGTCCTCAAAGTTGATGTGTTAGAAGCAGGAAAATTGGACAAGCATAAGGATTTGAGCGAGTTTGACGAAGGACCAAATTGTGATGGATAGACGACTAGATCAGAGCATCTCCAAAACTGCAGCTCTTGTGGGGTGTTCCTGGTCTACAGTGGTCAGTATCTATCAAAAGTGGTCCAAGGAAGGAACAGTGGTGAACCGGTGACAGGGTCATGGGCGGTGAAGGGTCATTGATGCACGTGTGGAGCGAAGGCTGGACCGTGTGATCCGATCCAACAGATGAGCTACTGTTGCTCAAACTGCTGAAGAAGTTAATGCTGGTTCTGATAGAAAGGTGTCCGAATACACAGTGCAGGACGGGTCAGGGCTGTTTTGGTAGCAAAAGGGGGACCAACACAATATTAGACAGGTGGTCATAATGTTATGCATAATGTCACTAATTGTGCCTTTTTACCAGTACACTGGGTTTCATTCTGCGGGGGGACATTATCAATCAGTATAAAGAAGCGAATGATGTTCTGGCTGTGAGTCTGATATAAAATGAGTCAGGACTTTCAGTGTGAGACGTGTGTTTTTCTC
>NC_080713.1:26588698-26608698 GCF_019097595.1 Hemibagrus wyckioides
TTATTTGTTTATTCTCAGTAATTTTTTTTATTTATCTATTTGATTATTCTCGGTTATTATTTATTTATTTATTTATTTTTTTTTTCATTTATTCCTTCTTTGGTCTTTGTTAGGATTCTTTTCCTAATCCAATTACGCCACCATTTATTTAAACCAGCACTTAAATGTGATTTGAATAACACTGAATCGTTGTATATTCAGTGCACCCGTGTGGATTCACAACATTTCTACAAAACACTCTACAACATAAAAAGGTGTGAAGCCATGAAATCCATTCAGGAAGGGATTTAAACTGCAAAAGCTGAATCCACATGCAGTGTGTGTGTGTGTGTGTGTATATGTGTGTGTGTGTGAGACATGGAGCTGATTGGATTGCTTGACTGTCATTCTCAGGGTGATGGAAAGAAAGAAAACGACCAAAACTTAAGCTCATTGGTGAAAATGCTTTGTAATGATCGTGTTTGTCTTACAAAGCATCTTAACACAACATGCTGAGTAAGGAACAAACCACTTGGGGGGTTTGGGGGGGGTGACTGGAAATGAATCAGCAACAGGGAGACGTGACACGTCCTGATGCACAGAATAACCCTAAAGTTGATTCTTCTCCTTGAACATTGTGTTAGAAGTGTTTTATCACTTATAGTGTTGATCTATCTATCTATCTATCTATCTATCTATCTATCTATCTATCTATCTATCTATCTATCTATCTATCTATCTATCTATCTATCTATCTATCTATCTATCTATCTCTCTCTCTCTCTCTCTCTCTCTCTCTACCCGTTGATAGTTACATCTAATGTTGTGGAATGTCTGTGAAACAATTTACTTCCTGTTATTGGTTACGTTATTGCAGCTCTTCATCCATCCTTCATTTTTATCTCTCTAATGAAGCCATAAATAAGTACCACAGCCACTTAAAGTCACTAACACTACCGCTAACACTGGAGACTCCTTCCGTAAACATCACTGTACCTCACTATATCAACAATAATGTTTCATTTTGTTAAATACCTTTTTAAATATATATATAGTTATTATCATCTCAGATTACATGGAGCCTTCACTATAGAAGTCCCTAAGAAAGAGCTAACACAAATGAAGCACTGCTGATCAATCAGATTCGAGAGTTCGTATTGAGCCGTGTGTCTCGTCTTCAGCATCTGGACCGGCTAAGATGAACATCAGGCAGAAATCTGGAAGAAATAAATAACACAGAAAAATCTCCAGCACGCTGCACTCCAGGCATGTGAGATCTGAACCCTGGGGCTGGGTGTGTCCACTCGGGTATGGTGAAACTCTGGAAATCATGCCACGTACATTTCTGCTGATGTTTCTGTATTACTGCCTCAGACGCACAAAGAAGTTCCCATTTTCATGAGATCAACAACGAACCCAATACCGAGAAGTCCAAAGGTGAAGTCAGATCTAGAGAAGTATTAGTCACTGTGGCGTAAAACTCTCTATTTACATACTGTAGGAAGGGCGTGTCCTGATAATTGAACCTAATCTCGTTGTCAGTGTGTGATTTACAGGAAGTGGAAGTGACTCAGCTTTGAGCCACAGGTTGCTGGATATTTATAGCCTGTTTGCCTTCAGCACACCTGACGTGGCCTGGTTTTGAGGTGAATAATAACGTGATCCAGCTACAGAGGGGAAATCCTAGGTGTGAAAAGACTAGAACATTTATTCCATTCTGTACAGTGATTCATCTTAAGCAAATTATTCATTTAAGCAGAAAATGTTCTCTTGGGTCATGAGTTTGTTGAAATTAAAATGAAAAGTGCATTTAATGACAAAACGTCACCAGATTCCATCAAGACGTCTAAAAGGTGTTGTTTATGGTATTATTGTAAGATTACAGAGTATAATATATTTCTATTTATGGGATTCAGGTAGATTATGTAGATATAGGATTGAGATGGATTTCAGATGGATTTCTTCAAAACACTCAGAATTGCACAAGACTCGTTGAAAACACTTTTTGCACATTACCTTATCTTTATTATCTCTATCTATCTATCTATCTATCTATCTATCTATCTATCTATCTATCTATCTATCTATCTATCTATCTGTCTGTCTGTCTGTCTCTATCAGTCTGTCTGTCTGTCTGTCTGTCTGTATCTGTCTATCTATCTATCTATCTATCTATCTATCTATCTATCTATCTATCTGTCTGTCTGTCTGTCTGTCTGTCTCTATCTGTCTGTATCTGTCTATCTCTCTCTCTCTCTCTCTCTCTCTCTCTATCTATCTATCTATCTACATGATACAATAAACACAAGAATTAACACTAAACTAGAGCTCCATGTGTGTAACACCGGTCGGTGTTGAGTAACCTGGGCCTTAGCAGTAAACTTTAATAATAACAGTGAACGAAACTCTACATACCACTTTCTATAAACAAGATCAGGAAGCATCTATTTTTAATAAAATAAAATAAAATAAAATAAAATAAAATAAAATAAAATAAAATAAAATAAAATAGATATGGGTATAATTGAGTAAACTTACTAAAAAACAAACAAACAAACAAACAAATAAATAAATAAATAAATAAATAAATAAACATTATGCAATAACATTTAACTGCTACAATTATTTATTTATTTATATATTTTTTAATTTTTTTATTTTATTTTAATCCCATTTTTGGCCTTGTGATCGAGGCTGCTCTTCTCCATCCGATTTTCTGACTGGTTGCTAAAATGCAAATAACTCATTTAGCCCCACTGAGCATTCTCGAAACCAGTTCTAAGTCTCACTGCCCTGAGATTTATAATATCAGCGCACCTACTGATCCATCTCCAGCTAATAAAAGCCTTTAGAGTCCATATAGATGAGCAGTTTATCCCGGGAACACTGGTGTGAGAACAGAATACACCCCGGATGGATATCAGTCCATCACACACTCATTCACACACTCATTCACACCGGTTATTTTATGCAGTTTATTTTATCCTACTGACATGTTTTCCGGAGTTGAGATCAAATCAGAGAACCTGGAGGAATAACGGCACACGAGCACGTGGGAGAAACTGTGATGGGGAACTTCACGGGAAACAGAAACTCGAGTTCAAGATCGAATCTTTCAACGTGTGTGTTATTTATTGTAGTATATTTATACAAATTAATAGAAGCGTTAACAAACCAATCAACTATCATATGCTTGTGAATTAAATTAATAATGTTACAATAAATCTTGCACAATATCGTCATGACGCACGCGCCGATTGCGACACGCTCGAACAAGGCGTGGTGCGCGAGCGGAACTTCTTCTTACAGCTGCGGGAATTCAGCGGCACAGCGCCTTTAAGAAACTCTGCGTGACGTCGCGCGCTGTGCCGCTTGCACAGGGGCGGGGCAGGAAGTGTGCGTTTCGGGGTGAGTCCCAAACCAGCAGAGTACAGACTTATTACACACTAAACCTACAAACAATCACATCAGCATAACAGCCGCATGTCGAGATTTGTGTTCAGCGTCTTGCAATAAATGTACAAAATATACGTGTCAAGGCGACACACACACGTCTTTTGAGGCTGTTAGAATAAAAATAGCTTGTTTATTTCACCCTCAGAGACTCAGAAGAGTTCTGTACAAAAGTATTTTTCTTACCAAAGGTTAGATTTAAAAAAATAAATAAATAAATAGTAATAATAAATAAATAAATAAATAAATTAGGCTAACTCTATGCAATAGAAAATCATCAAACCAACAAGAATCAACATATTAGGAACTTTCTGCCATAATATACTTCTAATTAGAGATGGAAATAGATATGTAATGTTTATTAAAGTTATAAATCTCCAAAAAAAAGGTTTCTAGAAAAAAAGTAATTTAGACATTAAAATAAAAAAAAATAAAATAAATAATACAATGCTGTTTATTGTGTTTCTGCACTAGTTAATGTGCAGTATAATATTTTTAAAAAATTAACTGTTTAGGAGTAGCATATGACACAAAGTGATTGTGAAGTGGGCGGGGCTAAAAAAAAACTTTTTCAGATATAGATTTTTGATATTTTTAACAACATGACCTAAGAGAAGGTGGATGAATGCGTCATGGATCTAAAAAATCATCATTTTTACCTGTAGAGTCATTACTTATATCAACCTGTCATCACTTCAGATTTGCCTCAGGTTCCGATATCTGGGATTATGTGATTGAACCACGTCGAGTGTCCACATCATTTACATATAAACCCGCATCTGAGCATGACCAACATATTTGCCTAAATGGTAACTAGCATGTAGCTTAACTTAGCCACAAAACTGGATATAGATTTGTGTTGAGATTCCTAATCAACAAGTCAGAGGTGATTGTGGTGAGGAAGAAGTCTGAGGTGAGGAAGAAACCTTGACTCGAAAGCGAACCATTTCTCTTCTGTGTGACAAAAGGACAGCGTAAATACAGGTTTATCTCTGTTTACTGCCCTGTAAACCAAAAATGACCTCTATCTAGTGGAAATACATAAATTTACAAAGTAAACAAGAATCTATTATTTTCTTCTTTATGTACCCCTGTGTGTAATCTGAAATGCCATTGATTATGATGCATAACTGGTATGCAAATTAGCCCGTGACGTCACCTGGCGTCTTTTAGCAACTCTTGCAGCTCATTGTGTCAACTTTCCCCTGAAAAGAATTGGCAACCGTGTCAAATAAGAGGCTGTGTGTGTGTGTGTGTGTGTGTGTGTGTGTGTGCGCGCGTGCGCACGCGCGATTTGAGACGCACCCTCTGTCTGTTGTGTGTGTGTGTGTGTGTGTGTGTGTGTGTGTGTACTGATGATCACTTCCTCAGAAAAAGAGAGAGAGAGAGAGAGACAGAGACTGTTGGCACATTTAGCTCTAGAGTAAAGGCTGATCATGACAGGTTTCTGATGCACGGCCCGGATCACCGGACACACGGCACCGCCCGGATCCGACGGTTAAGCCTGCGGTAATCGCGGGAAGGAAGGACGGCGTTAAAAGGGGGGGTGAAAAGGACCCAGCAGGGGTGGAGGAGTTAAGGCGACAGAGAAAGAGAGAGTGAGAGAGCGAGAAGACCATGCGAGAATACAAAGTGGTCGTGCTCGGCTCCGGCGGCGTGGGCAAATCCGCCCTGACCGTCCAGTTCGTCACGGGCTCCTTCATCGAGAAGTACGACCCGACGATAGAGGACTTCTACCGCAAGGAGATCGAGGTGGACTCGTCGCCGTCGGTGCTCGAGATCCTGGACACGGCCGGCACGGAGCAGTTCGCCTCCATGCGCGACTTGTACATCAAGAACGGCCAGGGCTTCATCCTGGTCTACAGCCTGGTCAACCAGCAGAGCTTCCAGGACATCAAGCCCATGCGAGACCAGATCATCCGGGTCAAGCGCTACGAGCGGGTTCCCATGATCCTCGTGGGCAACAAGGTGGACCTGGAGGGCGAGCGGGAGGTGTCTTCAGGAGAGGGCAAAGCGCTGGCGGATGAGTGGAACTGCCCCTTCATGGAGACCTCGGCCAAAAATAAAGGCTCGGTGGACGAGCTGTTCGCCGAGATCGTGCGCCAGATGAACTACGCCGCGACGCCCAACGGGGACGAGCAGTGCTGCTCCTCCTGTGTCATCCTCTAAAAACAAACCGATCGGATTTGTTCTCTTGGCTTGATTTGTTTTTTTGTTTTTGTTTTTGTTTTTCCTCCCCTATTTTGCAGTCGCAACCCCCTGTGCGCGCGACTTGGTAAACAACGTGACTCCTACGAGACGAAACACGACGACTCCATTATAGAACGGGAAGTTTGAGCTCAAAAAACAAACAAAAACAAGCTCGAATTGATCTCTCGGTCTCTCTAAAGAATCCCTTTTTTTCCTTCTGGTGTTAAATGTCATCAGTATTTTTTATTTTATAAAGTGTCCTATATTGTCTTGCACATGCGTAATACGAAAACGAGAGAGAGAGAAGGGGAAAAACTGCATCAGTGTTTACAATGACAGAATACTTGAATGTTCTGGGATTGACACAAAAACAACCCAGGGTAGTTTTCTTTTTCTTTTTCTTTTTTTTTTTTTAAACCTCGTCTCCCTGGTGCCTAGCTTATGTGGGTTGTTTGTTTTTAGAACCCAACCCGATTCGGTCGCAAAACTTTTTTATTTTTTGGGGGGTGGGGGTTGTTTTGGCAGGGTTTAGTAACTGTATCCCATCCTTTGGCCTGCTTTTTGCAGTATCACTTCCGCTTTTTCTGGAGATGTGGATGACACTTATTGGTAACTAGTAGCATCTGGTAACTATGGAAACGAAACGACAACATCTTCGAGCCCGGAAATAGTGTATGAGGATTTGATATATATATTTTTTTCCCCTTTGTTTGTTTGTTTGTTTTCTTTTTTTTTTAAAACAAAATGTGATGTCCGGGGTCTGGCGAGGATAAATAAATAAATGAATACGAACTTCAACTTTAGGATCAACTTTTAGGAAGCCAAATGGCGTAATGGAGGATTAAGTTTTGCTGCACACGACGACTCGAAGGATCTGCAAAAAAGAAACAAAAACCACGCTTGGGATTCTTTTCGTGTTTGTATTTTTTATTTAAAAACAAAAAAACAAAGTGAAAGCAAAGAAGAGTTGACGGAGGTTGTGACGAACCACACCACAGCGACTTTTTTGGGTTTTGTTGTTGTTTTCTCCTTTAACTCAGCGTGCGCGAGGACCTTACTGTGGTGACGTAAGGACGTCGTGATGACGCCGTGCGTCGAGTGCCTTCCATTTTTAGTGCCAACCTGAGAAGGTCTGAGGAAGTTTTATGGCAAAGTACTTAAACTTGTTTTCACTTAAAGGGGTTATAAAGTGTTTGTAACGCCTCCTGTCAAAGGAATCACCTTCTTTTGACTCACAGTTTGGCCTTTAGTTATGTTCTGTTCTGTTCATGTTCTTATTGTTTTTTTATTTTGGCTTTTTTAGTTCCCTTTTCCTTAAAGCTGGTCTGTTTTTGGCCAAATAGGGGTGTTAAAAAAAGAAAAGAAAAAAAAAAATCACACACAGGTACTTGAGCTCTCTGACTCACAACCGTAATCACTTCCTCTAGACCAGTCTGTTTTTGTTTTGGTTCATTCTTTGGATTTTTATTTTTTAACACAAATGTGATGTATCATCTAATCCGATTGTACGTTGAAAAAAAATGCAGGCCGGCTTTTTAACAGCCGTTCTGAATGTTTAAAACAAAAGACTTTTAATACAAATTGCATTTTTAAAAAATATCCCCGGTGTTTACGCTCCTTTCATGGTTGGTATGTTCCTGAATCATCTTTCGACAAGAGATTTCTTTGGTTTCTTTTTGTTAAAATGTGTATATATATATATATATATATATAAATATGACACACAAAACATCACTCTGTGCAATCTAAGAACAGGAAGTTTGCTCTTGTGCTATGAAACCAAAACAAAACCTGATAGATCCTTTCCTTTCTGGCGTCGAATACGTTGGCGTTCCTGTACGTTCTCGGATCATCTCTCGTGAGGATCTCTGGTTTTTAAAACGTATATGACACTCGGCCGATCGATCCAGATGGTCGTGATGTGTAATGGTGGTTATTATAACATGGTTAGCGCTGGATGGAAATGAAAGCTGCCTGAGTAATGCTCTTCGTCTCGGTCTATTAGCTACTTTAAAAAAGCAAAAGCGAGGTGCAATCATGGCACTAAGTAGCGTGCTCTGATTGACAGGTCGGCTCTCCAGGGGGAATGAGCCTGTCTAATGCACTTCGGTGCAGTTGTAAACAAGGAGAAGTGTAGTGTAGTGTAGTGTATCGCGGCGCTCGGGAAGACACTCCGCCACGCATGCCTGGGGTCATGGAGGAGCAGGCGTGTCATGTGACCTTCGCATGCTCTCGGCGAAAGAGCAGGAGTCGCATTCCACAGCCAAGGGCGTGTGGTAGAGCAGAAAGCGTATCTGGCTGTGAGAGCTGTTTTACATGGAGATCTTCTTGCTTGAAATCTCACCGATGAGGTTCACTGTTTTATCCGTGAAAGCATTGCAGTGCTTAGCGAAGGCCTGTTTGGAGAAGTCATTGGTTTCTGTGTCAGCAGGCATGATGAGGCATTTTCTTCTCGCTGCTGTAACAATCTCAACAATCTGATCTCCTTTGAAACCCCAAGTTCCATTCAAGTTTTCTTCTGAGTTTCGCATTGAGCAATGCTTTCGTTCCATTTCAGGACTTTCATTCAAACAGCATGACTTCAGAAATGACTCTCGCGCTCTCTCATGCTTAAAGATCCTGTGTTAGGAGTACAGCTATAGAAGAGAAACGACGTATAATCTCGCAATCCGGTGTCTTCCAAAGATTGAGACGATTTTCCCCTTTGAGTCAGATTTTTTCCTTGTAACGATTCAGGGAAGTTTTGTTTCTCTCTCTCTCTCTCTCTCTCTCTCTCTCTCTCTCTCTACACCTCTGGCTTTCTCAATTAAACAAAAGCTGATATCTAAACATGCATGCTCTGTAGCAGATTTTAATACAAAGAATATCTGATACAATTTTTCGACAAAATTCCTGAAGTCATCAGTCGTGTTCGGTCACAATGGCTGACGTTGTGAGTCACGTAGCGCCGTTATCAGACCTCCAATCTCCTTCACTTACACAATGATTCTCATCTGTGAAAGTAAATCCAGGCTGAAAAATCCTGCTGTGTGTAAACCCAGCTTTACCCTCTGCCACTGTTTTTGTTCCTTTTTTTTTGTCATATCATAATTACACGTGTGTGTGAGATCTTCACATTCCTCTCTCTCAGAGCTCAGGTTAGGTGAAGAGACTTTTCTTTCTCTCTCTCTTTCTCTAACTCTCTTTCGTTCTCTCTCTCTTTCTCCAAGCTGCTGGAGTCTAATAGCAGTTGCGGGTATTAAGCAGAGATAAAGTGCTTTCAGCTCACACATGAAGAGCGGTGAGGTTTGCGTGCTGTAACGTGTTGGCGTGATGGTGAATCACTCCTGTACATGTTGCATTTGCCCCCCTGAGGGTGAAAAGTATGGAAGAACCAGCATGGCATTGAGTCGCTGCTGCGATGGAGGAAGTGCACGCTGGCTTTTTATATTCTTATCATCAACATTCGTGGGTGTTTGAGGATTTTTTCCCCTCGTTGTTGAAATGATTTGCACTTCATTAGGTGTTGGATTTGTATGTTTCTCTCGTGGTGTGTAACGGTACGCCGGCATGCTTCACCGGTTGGTGATATCTTTGTTTCCTGTAGATGTATTTAAAGCTCCATTTTTATCAGGGAGGGTTTCCTGTCCTGTTCCTTTTTCTCTCCGTGTGATGGTTTTACTTCCTCGTACGGCACACAGCTTTATGTTGTCGTCGTCTTCTTCTTTCATAAACAGGAAGTGGCAGAGAGCTGAGCTTTGGATGACTGCAATGTCACAGGTCTGTTGTTGCCTGTGTCATGTGCCTCTCGTGGTGGAGACATGACAGCCCTGAGGCTTGTGCGTGTGTGAGATTCCCATGTGATCCTGATTTGCCTCCTCTAGCCCATGACCGACTCTATTGTTCCTCGTTTTGAGGCACAAACTGAAGATCAGATCTTTTTTGTAAATCTCATAGTCAGCGTTTTTTTCCCCCACTAGTTCCTATTAGCTGGTGTTGGCATGTGTCAGAGCTGCGTCTGTCTGGATCATGTGTCCTGCTGGTTCATATTGATTTGTGTAGCTTTGTGCTTAAAGCACTGCACTCTAATATCACTTAAAGCGTCAGAGTGCTTCGGCTTTTAGCCGTGGAGCTCCTGCGCTAGCGCTCTGTTGCTGTGCGAGATGCTAGCTGTGTCAGAGGAAGTGTTACAGCTCAACCTGTGAGCATGTGGGTGGTGACTGTGGGGGGTGTCTGTGTTTGTTTGTCTCCGTTTATTTTCCAGAGTTTTGAGTGCGGCGTATATTTTGAAGCGCTGTTTTCTCCCTAAGGTCAGACCACAGGGTTCGAGATGACGCACGTCACCTCAGATCTAGTTCAACTCTCGTTTCATGAGGGATGATGCAGTTTCATTTTTGCTCATTGTAATTAAAAGGGTTTAATTGGTATTTAACTGCTTTGTTATGTTAATGATCCTGTAGTATTTTTACTGCTACCAACGTTTTAGAGCTTCAAATCTTATTTATATTCAGATTATTCTAGAAATGCACTTAACCCAGTGTTTTGTGTAACGACTAAAAATAGTTACTGAAAAAAATCAGAATATAAGCTACTACGATGGTGAAAAAAAGCACCAAATGCATATAGAATCAGTTTATCTGCTTAAAATGAAAGTAGTAATCAGATCCTGAGATGCCTTGACGTTCCCACCACAGCTTCTGATTTTTATAGTCGTATTTATTCTCATTTGAGAAAAAGGTTTCCATCATTGTGGCTCTCACATACTCCTGACCTTATGGTAGGGTCATTTTTAAAAAAAATGGTTCATTTATTAGGTTTGTTAGTTAGAAGGATTGCTTAAACCTGTCTGTATTATTATTATTATTATTATTATTATTATTATTATTATTATTATTATTATTATTGGTGACGGCTATTTATATAGCTATTTTATTCTGGCAAGCGTTTAGCATTTTCTCCTCTCTGTATTTTACACCTAAAACCAAGAAAAGACTTCCATGAAGTCAAATTATTATGGTTAAAAAGCATCCAGAGGCAGTTTTATTTTAAACGAATGACACCATCAGCTTTATATTGTAATAAGAAATTTCCTCTCCTGCGTATCTCTGTCCTCGTTTGTAACAGTCTGAGCTGGATTGAGTCTACCGGTTGAGAATCTGTTGAGACTGCAGCAGGAGCGGTTCAGGCCTCAGGCTACAGCATCGGCCTGTGCTGGGAATAACCCTTTAAAGATTCCTGTCATTTTTCAAATTGCTGCCGCTCTGCCGTCTGGGCTTGTCTCCGAACCGCACTCCACATGCGAGGTTTCCATCCTGGGCAGAGGGGCCTGTCCAAACACAGCTGAGTCGGACACCGCCCCGACACGAACAACATGGCCGACTCCCACGGTGCGACCCGGAGTCCGATTTTAAAGCGCAGTGGTGCTTTGTTTGGAATATCAGCACAGTTATCAAAAACAGGATCCACACCTCAGCCCTGTGTAGAGTTTCTCCCTCTCTGAAACCTTTACCTTTATTCTCTCGATTCTGTATAGAGAGTTTTAAATCCGGTCATCAATGTCCCTAATATAATGACCTTACAATAAGATTACTGGAATTAGCTGAATTTTAAATGAGCCAGGGTCTTTTTTATCATCTATCTATCTATCTATCTATCTATCTATCTATCTATCTATCTATCTATCTATCTATCTATCTATCTATCTATCTATCTATCTATCTATCTATCTATCTATCTATCTCTCTCTGGCATATTTGTCTGTCTGTCTGTATGTTGTTTTTAAGTGATATTGGGCAAGTTTCAAGACTCTGAGTTTCCATTAATCCCATAAATACAAAAACTAAACAGATTAAAAAATGTCCATTTTTGCTAACAATAACTACCATCCATCAAATTGGCTTTTAGCGATTTCTAAAATTGACTTTAGCTATGATGTATCTTCCTGGAAAAATAATCCTGCTGTCATATGAACAATGATATCTATATATATATATTCCAGAATACTTCCTAATATATTCATTGAGGTTTTCTTCCCCTTCTGATATGTGCAGCTAAACACAGCAGGATAATATTGTGTGTTTTATTATTTCTTATATCGCAGATAATAATGGTACAAAACCTACAAGAAACTGCGATAACGCTGAGATTTTATTTGACGGATTTCCTAACTTCCTAGATTTAACCCAAGAAGTGTTCTTGTTTTCTTCATGGTTCAGCTGTCACACAACGAATCTGCCATGGCACACTCTCGCTAGTTTGTTTTGATGCTAGGTTCATGTAGGGTTGGTGTGCTTGCTTTGTTTACAAACATGCCAGAAGTTTCAAATATTTTGACAGCTCTGAGATTGCCATTTCAGTTTGCTCGATGCTAAGCGTACGTAATTTTAGCCATACGAAGCCTTTTCTAAGTAATCTTACAACATATCTGAGGTAAATGTTTATATTTTCGATAGATTTGTCTCATTTCCGCTCTCACTCAGCCTCGACGTCATGTGTCTTTTAAAGAATTTAAAAGCCGCATGCTAGCTAGCTAAACGGCTCCGGTCAGGAGCTAGTCATTCTGTTTCCTGGTTGCCTAGCAACACTGTTTTCAAAACCACTTTCACTGTTTTTACAGCGTTTTTTCCTCTCAGAAATGTTTCCGTTAAGAATTTCCACAGGTCAACAAAATGTTTATCTGCTAATGTGAAACGTCTCCATTTAAACAGAATAACATTTCGAAAGGGGCTAAAATATTTTCCACAAGAAATCCCCTAGATGGAAACGGCTTCGTGTTTGTCTTGAAAACACGCAAAACCTGTTAGTTCTAAAAAGCAGGTTTTGTGAAAAACCCTCACAGTTTAGCGAGTTAGCATCAACCCAGGGTCTGAGAAACCAGCCCTAAATACAATGTGTGTTAATTATTAGTACTGTTATGAGTGTGTGAGGGAGTGAAAGTGCTATTTTATTGTGTGTGTGTGTGTGAGAAGGTGCTGTTTCAGTTTGTATGTGTAAGAAAGACAAAGACAGTGCTGTTTTAATTAGTGTGTGTGTGAGAAAGCACTCTTTTATTTATTTGTCCGTCCCCAACATGTTAGCGTAAGCCCTGGTTTGTACTACAGGTGTGATTTCGTTATATAATCTCTGTAATGATGAGTTTCTCTCTCGCTGTTCTTTGTTTTGAATGAACTAGCTCATGTTCCCACAGCATGGCGTTATGTTTCGGGGTGTTTTTTTATTTGTTTGGTTAATGTTTGAGTTATTAGAGACATCCAGGCACACTTGTGTGATCTAAAAGAGAGAGAGAGAGAGAGAGTGTGTGTGTGTGTGTAGTGTGTGTTTGCATGAGAGAGAGAAAGAGAGAGATTAGAAATCAGATGTGATTGGAGTTGTCTCAGTCTCAGCATGAACCCTAGTTTCAGGTAACATCGGTCTGGTAAACAGGAATTAGAGAGCGAAAAATGGCGCGTTGATTGCTTAGCTTTGGATGTGATGGGCGGTGCTGCTGTCACTCGCGCCGCCGCTTTTCCTTCGGCGCTGCCAGGTTTCTCGAAAATGGCAAATTATGTGCAGAAGGCCACAATTTCCTACCTGACACTCCTTCCACCTGTCTGTCTGAATCGTGGAAGATGGAAATTGTCGAGATGTTTTATACTTTTAAAGAAACCCTTTCAGCCCAAGATGGGTTGGTGAGTGAAAATTAGCACTAATGTGGCGTATCTCACTTAAAATCTTCACACCGTCATGCTGCAAACATCTTTTGGCTCCGTTCCATCTGCATGAACAGTTGCGTAAAAGAGTCATCGAAAGATGTAGATAAAAATATCCATGCTAAATTATTTATTCGTGCTCAGAAGAAGAAAGTGACCTGAAATGTTTGGTGGAGATTTAATCTAAAGGTAAATCCTGACTCGTGGCCACTTCCAGAAATTTTCAGACGATTCCTAATTACAGTAAGTTTGTCTCGGAACAAATTAGGATAATGTTTACCGAACATGTCTGAGCTAAAGACTCTTTCTGAAAATACTTCAACTAGCACTTATCATTTTTTTAAAAAAGCTTTTTTCCCCATGCCATATTTCAGTTTTTCAGACTGATGGTATTCTTAGTCTGTGACCTACTGAACCAGTATCGATGTTTTCGTTGACAGAGACTCCAGAGCGCTTCTTGAAAGTAGATAAGAGTGTCTGGAAATGTAAATGAAGCTCTGAAGATTTAGACTTGCGGCTGAAGTTGTAGCTACATGCTTGCGTTACTTGTTAGCGGAGTTAGCGTTATAGATTTAGTGCAAACTTCAGACAGCAAACATACCTGAATTTGGAAATGGAGGAAGTTCAATTTTTTTTGGTTGAAATGATTGCGCGTATGTGTGTGTGTGTGTGTGTCTTGGATTTCAGTCCACCAGAACTAACAAACACTGCAGCGTTAATACATTTTCTTTTAAAGTTTAAACTTTTACAATTTGTATCATAGGTCAATTTAATGACTATTTTTATAGAGTTTTATAGAGTGGGCACGTTTTATATGCTGAATTCTATTGATTAATAGAATAATTAGATTAGATTAGATTCAACTTTGTCACTGCACATGTGAGTACAACGAACAGTTTGCATCTAACCAGAATTGCATTTTCGCGGTGCAAATAATTAGCATATATAACAATAATTTGACAATTAAGCAAATATAATACAAACAAATATAAATAATTTGCATATATAAACAATATATAAAAATATATAAATAATTTACATATATAAACAGTATATAAACAGTATACAGAGGGAGGTAAATACAATGAGTGCAAATGAGGTGGTGCAATAAAGAAGGTATTGTATAATAATTAAATATGTAAGCAGTATTCAGAGAAGGACTTATGTACAATGAGGGCAATGATTTGGATGTATGCAATGAGGAAGATATTGTATACCTTGATAAATAATTTGCATATGTAAACTGTACAGAAAGGGTTATATACAGAAAGGTTATATACACTGATAATAATGTGTTCAGCCAATGTGTGTGGAGGCAGAGTTCAGCAAAGAAACAGCTGTGGGGAAGAAGCTGTTCCTGAACCTGCTTGTCTACATAAAAACAAACAATATATTATTTTATTTTATTGCTTCACAGAATAATATTGACCCTGATATGGTAACGAATACATCAAAACAAACAATTTATTAATTTTTTGTTATTTTATATGCTGAAATTTATTGATTCATAGAATAATATTGATGCTGATATGGCAATGAATACATAAAAACAAACAATTTATTATTTTATTTTATTTTATTTTATATGCTGAATTTTAGCCTCCTGGTGATCCAGTGGCAGGATCCCGTGCTCTCATTGCCATGGCCCGGGTTCGATAACCCAGCCACTGGAGACGTAACTCTCAGTGCCGTTTGCGTCAGGAAGTGAATCCTGTGTAAACCTGTGCCAAATCGAAACATGCTGACCAGATGATCCGCTGTGGTGACCCCAAACATGCAGTTGATTAGCTGCATTAAGAGAAGTGTGTGTGTGTGTGTGTGTATCTGGGTTGCACTCGTCCTCTTTCACCCCTCAGAAGCACCTCCGACTTGTTAGAATATGTCCTTCTATAGGTGGTTAGAAACGAGGCTGAGGCTGATATGACGTGACCTGCTTGAGCAAGATGTGCGATCAGATGCAATTCTAAGAAGTTGATGACTCACTACAACTAACGTTAGAAATGCTGGCGCGATGAGCCGGTGAGTTTACTCAACAAACACGAGGCAGACTCGTTCACGACGCGACACAACCGTGCGCCGACTCTCATTAATCATCAGGAACGTGTGGAGAACCCACACACACATACACAAAACTATTCTTTCCAGGAACAGGAAAATTCCCAGAATGCCATGCAGGAGAAAAACATGGCGGTTCTCCTGAGGCATGGAGATCACCCTGGTAAAGAGAGCGATTATAAGCCACGTGTCTGAACATGCCTCCTTTCTCACACTTTAATTCCGCTATATATATATATATATATATATATATATATATATATATATATATATATATTCTTTAACAGTCGTTTCGTTTATGTCAACACTTTTATTGCCTATAAAGACCGGCTCTTAATGTGCCTGAGGAGCTCTGAGAAAATCCCTCATCCCCGTGCCAGATCATTGATGAAGGCTTTGTTTTTCGAAGCTGCGGAGTGGAAACTTGGGTTCGACGTGTTTGATCAGGTTACTGACTGCTGATTGTGCCTGTGAAATCCATACTGGACTTTTTTATACCACACACAGCTCAGGATATTAAATAGCACTGATGTTATCTTATTAAGGCTTTAAAGATTTAAAAGGAAGAATTCATCAACAAAAAAAATTAAATTAAATTAAAACAAATAAATAAAATAAAAACATTTTAACCCTAAATGTCTGACATTTCTTTCTGGGAATATTAGAATTAGTTTGATTAACTTAATTTAGTTAATTAGTTTCTATTCAAATGTTTTAAATGTATTCAAATTTTAGATTTTTTTTTTTTTGGGTTGTTTTCCATAGAGGAAAATACTACAGTAAATTTCTTTTTCTTTCTTTCTTTCTTTCTTTCTTTCTTTCTTTCTTTCTTTCTTTCTTTCTGACTTTTTCTTTTTCTTTCTTTCTTTCTTTCTTTCTTTCTGACTTTCTCTCTTTCTCTCTTTCTCTCTCTCTCTCTCTCTCTCTCTCTTACTAATTAGCAGTGTTAGCTTCAGACACGGAACAGTTCAGATGCTCTATTTTACATAGGAGGACATTTTTACTAAACCTCTCCTTTAAGAAGTGTAGAAATGTTGATTAGCTCGTAGCTCCTCCCACTGTTCTCACTGATCTGTTCACCTATTGCTGATAAAAGCTTTAAGGTTTTGTCTGTTTCTTTCTTCCTTTTTTTTTGGTGACTCCTGGTCTATTTCTTCAACTTCATGATTTGAAAGCGTGAACCTTGCCCAGAGAAGTGTGTGTGTGTGTGTGTGTGTGTGTGTGTGTGTGTGTGGAGTGTTTTCAGTTCTGATCTGAGAGAAACTGGTAGCTGGATGAACTTTTTGACCTCGGCTGCTCTAGGTTTTTGTGCTTGTTGGGTCACGAGGCTGCTGATGAGGAGCCTAAAGCATGACACTACAACACTGAGGCGAGTTTCTCACATCCATCTTCATCACATCCTCTTCCTCACCCTGTGTGTGTGTGTGTGTGTGTGTGTGTTACCACAGAGAACAAACCAAACCACTTTCATTGTACTGAGTGAAAAAGACATCACAGAACCCCCCCTTCTTTCTTTCTTTCTTTCTTTTTCTTTCTTTCTTTTTCTTTCTTTCTTTCTTTCTTTCTTTCTTTCTTTCTTTCTTTCTTTCTTTCTTTCTTTCCTTCCTTCCTTCCTTCCTTCCTTCCTTCCTTCCTTCCTTCCTTCCTTCCTTTCTCGCTTTCTTTTCTGTTGTTAAGTTGCTGTTAATTAAAATGAATCCTTTCCTTTTGACCAATCAGATTCAAGAATTCAAATGTTCTGCAATAATAATAATCATAATCATAATCATAATAATAATAATATCAGTTCAAATAGAATGATTGATGACTTCAAAATTGAATTGTTTGTTTTTCTCGGTGTAGAGAGAAGTGTAAGTGTGTTATCTGTGGTTTCACACACACTATAGATGTAATGAGTTAAAAAAAAAAACTCTTTTAAAGTGTGTGTGTGTGTGTATGTGTGTGTGTGTGTGTGTGTGTGTGTGTGTGTGGTAAGGAAGTGGGTCAGAACTCGCAGACAAACCCATGAGAGATGAAACTTCTCTTCTCCTCTCCGGACGTGTTTGTGTAACGTCTCTTGTGCAACTGGTGGAAGTATCTGGAGAAATCTTCTCCCTGCCTCTACAGCATCCTGCTCTCTGCCTCTACAGCCCCCTGCTCTATCTGTCTCTACAGCCTCCTGCTCTCTGCCTCTACAGCCCCCTGCTCTCTCTGTCTCTACAGCCTCCTGCTCTCTGCCTCTACATCCTCCTGCTCTCTGTCTCTACAGCCTCCTGCTCTCTGCCTCTATAGCCTCCTGCTCTCTCTGTCTCGACAGCCTCCTGCTCTCTGTCTCTACAGCCTCCTGCTCTCTGCCTCTATAGCCTCCTGCTCTCTCTGTCTCGACAGCCTCCTGCTCTCTGTCTCTACAGCCTCTTGCTCTCTGCCTCTATAGCCTCCTGCTCTCTGCCTGTATAGCCTCCTGCTCTCTGTCTCTATAGCCTCCTGCTCTCTGTCTCTATAGCCTCCTGCTCTCTGTCTCCACAGCCCCCTGCTCTCTCTGTCTCTACAGCCTCCTGCTCTCTGCCTCTACAGCCTCCTGCTCTCTGTCTCTACAGCCCCCTGCTCTCTGTCTCTACAGCCTCCTGCTCTCTCTGTCTCTACAGCCCCCTGCTCTCTGTCTCTACAGCCCCCTGCTCTCTGTCTCTACAGCCTCCTGCTCTCTGTCTCTACAGCCCCCTGCTCTCTGTCTCTACAGCCCCCTGCTCTCTGTCTCTACAGCCCCCTGCTCTCTGTCTCTACAGCCTCCTGCTCTCTCTGCCTCTACAGCCCCCTGCTCTCTCTGCCTCTACAGCCCCCTGCTCTCTCTGTCTCCACAGCCTCCTGCTCTCTCTGCCTCTACAGTCCCCTGCTCTCTCTGTCTCCACAGCCTCCTGCTCTCTCTGCCTCTACAGTCCCCTGCTCTCTCTGTCTCCACAGCCTCCTGCTCTCTCTGCCTCTACAGCCCCCTGCTCTCTGTCTCTATAGCCTCCTGCTCTCTGCATCTACATCCTCCTGCTCTCTCTGTCTCTACAGCCCCCTGCTCTCTGTCTCCACAGCCTCCTGCTCTCTCTGTCTCCACAGCCTCCTGCTCTCTCTGCCTCTACAGCCCCCTGCTCTCTGTCTCTATAGCCTCCTGCTCTCTGCCTCTACAGCCCCCTGCTCTCTGTCTCCACAGCCTCCTGCTCTCTCTGCCTCTACAGCCTCCTGCTCTCTCTGCCTCTACAGCCTCCTGCTCTCTGTCTCCACAGCCCCCTGCTCTCTCTGTCTCTACAGCCTCCTGCTCTCTGCCTCTATAGCCTCCTGCTCTCTGCCTCTATAGCCTCCTGCTCTCTCTGTCTCTACAGCCTCCTGCTCTCTATCTTTATATCCTCCTGCTCTCTGTCTCTACAGCCTCCTGCTCTCTGTCTCTACAGCCCCCTGCTCTCTGCCTCTATAGCCTCCTGCTCTCTGTCTCCACAGCCCCCTGCTCTCTGTCTCCACAGCCTCCTGCTCTCTCTGCCTCTACAGCCCCCTGCTCTCTCTGTCTCCACAGCCTCCTGCTCTCTCTGCCTCTACAGCCCCCTGCTCTCTCTGTCTCCACAGCCTCCTGCTCTCTCTGCCTCTACAGCCTCCTGCTCTCTCTGTCTCCACAGCCTCCTGCTCTCTCTGCCTCTACAGCCCCCTGCTCTCTCTGCCTCTACAGCCTCCTGCTCTCTGCCTCTACAGCCTCCTGCTCTCTGTCTCCACAGCCCCCTGCTCTCTCTGCCTCTACAGCCTCCTGCTCTCTGCCTCTACAGCCTCCTGCTCTCTGTCTCCACAGCCCCCTGCTCTCTCTGCCTCTACAGCCCCCTGCTCTCTGTCTCTACAGCCTCCTGCTCTCTGTCTCTACAGCCTCCTGCTCTCTGTCTCTACAGCCTCCTGCTCTCTGTCTCTACAGCCCCCTGCTCTCTGTCTCTACAGCCCCCTGCTCTCTGTCTCTACAGCCCCCTGCTCTCTGTCTCTACAGCCCCCTGCTCTCTGTCTCTACAGCCCCCTGCTCTCTGTCTCTACAGCCTCCTGCTCTCTGCCTCTATAGCCTCCTGCTCTCTGTCTCCACAGCCCCCTGCTCTCTCTGTCTCTACAGCCCCTGCTCTCTGCCTCTACAGCCTCCTGCTCTCTGTCTCCACAGCCCCCTGCTCTCTCTGCCTCTACAGCCTCCTGCTCTCTGCCTCTACAGCCTCCTGCTCTCTGTCTCCACAGCCCCCTGCTCTCTCTGCCTCTACAGCCCCCTGCTGTGGGTAGGCATGTTTGGACACACGGGGGTCATCAGGCACTTCCTGTTCCTCCAGACAGCTGCAAGAGGAAGCCTCTCTCCTCAACACGCTCGCTCCTCATTGTCTATTGTTGAGGATTGAGGATGATGGAGACCAGAGAGACACTCCTGGATGTCCAGCCGCTCAGGGTTTAGTCATGTTTTAATGAGGCACACGTGTTAGTCTTCACCGCTCCACCCTGAGCACCCTGTGCTGAAATGATGCTGAGCTCAGCGTTTATTTCTCTCTCTGGGTAAAGGGCTTTTAATGGGGCGAAAGCAGAGCTGAGCACAGGGCAGGAAAAACAGATCTTTCTTTCTTTCTTTCTTTCTTTCTTTCTTTCTTTCTTTCTTTCTTTCTTTCTTTCTGTCTGTGTGAGCTCTAT
>NC_080713.1:26611198-26643698 GCF_019097595.1 Hemibagrus wyckioides
CTCTTTCTTCACCTCTTTCTCTCATCCTTTCCTCTCTCCACTCTTTCATTTTTCTTTTTCGACCTTTTTTAAAATTCCTTCACTCCATCACTGCTTTCCTTCTCTCTTTCTTCTCTGCCTCCAGTTTATCTTTCTTTCTCTTTACCACACTCTCCCTTTCCTTCCCTTCATCTCCTCTTTTCTTTTTTTTAACTTTCTTCCTCCGTTTTCCAGTTTAATTTCTGTCTTCCTCTTCGCTCTCCCCCTCTCTCTCTGCCCATTTCTTTCTTTCTTTCTTTCTTTCTTTCTTTCTTTCTTTCTTTCTTTCTTTCTTTCTTTCTTTCTTTCTTTCTTTCAATAAATAAATCTTCTTTCTGCTCTTTCATCAGTTTCTCTTACTTCCTTTATTTCACCTTGTCATCTCTCTCTCTCTCTCTCTCTCTCTCCCTCCCTCTCTGTCTCTTGCTCTTTGTCAGAATTCTGTATGTCGTGACATTTCAATGGTCAAAGTTCAGTAGCGGTTAGTGGAAGCAGCATTTCTGACTACCCCCCCCCATCTCTCTCTCTCTCTCTCTCTCTCTCTCTCTCTGTCTATCTCACTGTTGCTCTAATCTGAGAGGAAAATAAAAAAACTCTCTCTGTGGCGTGCAGTCTGAAGAATATATATGCACATCATTGTTACCATGACAACAAGAAGCATGCGTCTTAGTGGTTTAGTCAGTAATTGGAAAACAAAAGCTATAATAATTCACTCGCTTTTTATTCCGATCATCTGGTTAACTTCTTTATTTCAGGTTTCTGTTTCTGTACATTTTTTTTTTCAGGTGTGGAAATCGGAACAGAGCTATCATGCTGCTTTAGCTTAACATTTCACGTTTCCAACAATTGACTAGCAAGACAAGACAAAACAAGAAAAAACAAACCAAGACAAGATGCAATAAGACAAGACAAAACAAGACAAGACAAGATAAAACAACAGAAAACAAGACAAAACAAAACAAACAAGACAAGATAAAATAAAATAAAATAAGACAAAACAAAAGAAAATAAGACAAGACAAAACAAACGAGACAAAATAAGACAAAACAAAACTAAATAAGATGAAACAATATAACACAAAACAAAGGAAGACAAGACAAGAAAAAGCAAAACAATAAAACAAGACAAGACAAAATAAGACAAAACAAAACAAAAAATCAAGACAAGACAAAACAAACAAGACAAGACAAAATAAGATGAAACAAAAGAAGACAAGACAAGAAAGAGCAAAACAATAAAACAAGACCAGACAAGACAAGACAAAATAAGACAAAACAAAAAATCAAGACAAGACACGACAAAACTAAACTAAAAAACGACAAAAAAAACAAGCAAAACAAAACTTTTCCTCAACTAGGAATTCCTCCTCAGAAACTTGAGTCTCCTCACCTCTGAGTTCAGCAGGTGACGCCAAATCAAAATGGCCGCTCACGGAAATAACAGTAAAAAGAGTAGGATTTTTTTCTCTTTAAATGAGTTCTAGCTTTAGCTCCATCAGGATTCAGACGAATTCGCTAGTTAAACTGTTCTGAGGAGGACAAAATATATATCACTCACAGTTATCCTGCTAGCTTCCTGCTAACCTGCAAGTGTCCGTGTTATTTTCCTCACCTTTTATTTCAAACGCTCAGAGCTCGAATATGTACAACTCGTAGTTCCGACTTCCCGTTTCCACGTTACATCAAACACAGAATTACACTCTGCAAGTTTCCCTCGAAATGCCGCCCCAGTAAGAAATACATTTCCTACATGATGTCAGTCGGAGGAAAGCGAAGGTGTGTAAATATATGTTAATTATTGTGTAATGCAGGGGGAAATTTCCAAATAAATAAATAAGATAAACCTTTATTAGTCCCACAGTGGGGAAATTTCCAAATAAATAAATATATAAATAAATAAATAAATAAATAAGATAAGATCAGCCTTTATCCATCCCACAGTGGGGAAATTTCCAAATAAATAAATAATTCTAACAATTAATTGACAATTTTGTCACATGACCTTTAATAAAAATTCTTTGAATCCAAATACATAATTATATTTTTCTCAATTATCGTATCAAGATGTGCACATATTTGTGTATATATATTTTTTTTTGCCTAAAAAAGGAAATCCAGTTTGAGATCATCTCTGCAGAATGGAAAAACTTCCTGTGAGTGTGTGTGAGTGTGTGTGATAAGGACATGAGAATTCAGTCGAGGAGTAGGGGGGAGTGAGTGTAGGGGGGTGACCAGCTGAACTGATATCCTGTGGTGCATGCTGGGTAATTTGATTAGCAATTAGAAACACTAGCCCGGGTGGACAAGGAAAAGACGGGAAAGTGGCATCTTCTCTTCATTTATTTCCTCCCTGAACTGACCGTTTCCTGACCAAGACGAGTTTTTATAACTGAGCGAATGTCCCTGTTCCCACGGTGGAATTATAATACACACTTCTCCCCACTTCCTGTATTAGTGTCTCCCGGGAATGCCTCCCTCCCTCTCTTTCTCTCTCTCTCTCTCTCTCTCTCTCACACACACACACACACACACACACTCTTACAATGAAACATGGCATGTGAAAATCCAGGAATAACAGGAACTGCTTTCACAGTATAACTATAATTGTAACTATAAATGGATGTAGAAAACCAAAATGTCACTTTTTAACAAATTAAGGATGTTCTAGTTGGCAAGTCGCAGTGGTGTAAGAGGAATACACGATATTAGGGTTTTAGATCTGGAAGTTTGTGAGACTGAATCCCAGATCCAGAGTTTTATGTTTTATTTCCTGTCATGATGGAGCTGTGGAAATGTTAAATTATATTAAATTATAACAGAAATGTTCCGTTTAGGACGTTTTTATTAGCCGAGATGAAAATCCCTGCTGTTCTCCTTTAACTATAATACACGATCATCTGGAAGGAACACAGTGTTTCAGCTTCTCCACCATATGGCCTCAGTCTCGGCGATCCTCTCACACTGCTTCAGACGAGCTACCGTGACCTCTGACCCCTGCTCTGTCCTCATGTAGGGGGACACGGATATGTCTGGTGCTGCTGGTGGTGGTGATGGTGGTGATCTTGCTGATGGAGATCCTTCAGCTCCTGTGAGTCCATGTGTGTGTGTGTGTGTGTTCAGACTGAAATTAGAACAGAGAACAGAGCGTGTGAATGAGGTGTTGTTTTCTATCCCAGTGTGTGATTATTCAGTGAGAATGTGTGTTCATAAGAGCTGCTATACACCGTGTACGTTCAGGATAAAGATATTGGTCGGTGTGTGTGTGTGTGTGTGTAAGTGTTAGGTACAGATGGCAATACAATTTCTTTGCAATTTCATAGCATTCTGGTGTATTGTTAGATAATGCTAGTAATAGGGTAATGTTAGCATTTGACAACTAATCCATCCATCCATTGTCTATACCCGCTTTATTCCTAATTAGGGTAACAGGGATCTGCTGGAGCCTATCCCAGCACACATTGGGTCGAAAGGCAGGGGTACACCCTGGACAGATCACCAGTCCATCACAGGGCCACACATATAGACAGACAACCACACACACTCACACTCACTCCTATGGGCAATTTAGAATCACCAAGCAACCTAATGTACATGTTTTTGGACTGTGGGAGGAAACCGGAGTACCCGGAGTAAACCCACTCAGGTACGGGGAGAACATGGAAACTCCACACAGAAAGGCCCCTGCCTGTTCAAACCCGGGATCTTCTTGCTGTAAAGCAACAGTACTAACCACCGTGCTGCACCTTCTGGTGTTTTGTTAGATAATGCTAGTTGTAGGGTAATGTTAGCATTCTGGAGTTTGTCAGCTAATGCTAACAATAGGGCAATGTTAGCATTCTGCCATTGGATTGGGACCATGGAATCAATAAAGTCTATCTATCTATCTATCTATCTATCTATCTATCTATCTATCTATCTATCTATCTATCTATCTATCTATCTATCTATCTATCTATCTATCTATCTATCTATTCTGGTGTTTGTCAGATAATGCTAATAAAAGGGTGATGTTAGCATGTTTATGCTTTATACTCTCTCTTGTGTTCCTGTAGTTTCACTCTATATTTCCATGCAAATTTCTACTCAGTTGTCTTTGATATCAAACCCTTTTCTACTCCCTGACATAGTTTCTACTTTACATATGAACGCTTTAATATGTAAATTATTCTCAGATATATATATATATGTATGTATATATACATAAAGAGAGTTAGAGAGTTTTATTATGCATGAATTTAATAAGACAAAACAACACACAATGTTTCAGGGAACACATGCTCTGTCCTGACACTGGGGACTCCTTTAAAAAAATCCCCATCCATAAACTATGTTTTCAGCGTGTTTATTATTAGCATGGATTATGTAGTGCATCGCTCCTGCGAACCTGTGTAAGCTGTTACTATAGAAACCATAATGTATTTGAAACAAGCACATTTATATAAACCTGTGATTCACAGGTAGACTATAGAAAGTGTGAAGTGTGTGTGTGTGTGTGTGAGAGAGAGAGATGTACGTATAGAGTGTTACGTGAACAGATGGCTCAGCGTGTCTGCTCCCAGTCAGGAGGAAGAATCTTCACCCCAGCGACCCGTCCTCCATCAGAATCACCTCATCCCCTGCTTTTATCTACATGGCTTTAGATAACGTCTTATACTCGCTAGACATGCCATGATTTTGCTAATCTGTGTGTGTGTGTGTGTGTGGTGGGGGGCTGTTAGATGATCTGTACCCAGCAGGCTTTTTTTTCATGACCATATGTTCCTGTGAGATGAGATTCCTCAAGACAATTGGATTTAACCTGTTCTGATATGTATGCTTCTGTGTAACACACACACACACAAAGTGCAGAGTCACAAGAGTTTTGTCTCGTCTGATGTGTAAAGTTAGCATGCTGGTGTTTTCCTGCTTCGTATTATTGAGTTTATGAGATTTTTTTGAGTTTTGAGATTATTGAGTAATCCTAGTCTACATATGGAGTACAGTTAAAGCTAGTAACTATGTTAATGCCCTTGGAGCAGAGAGGGTTGTTAAGGGCCTTGCTCAGGGGCCCAACAGTGGCAGTTTGGAGGTTCTGATCTGAACTCCATTACTCTGGTGAACAAGTCAGTCTTAACCACTTGAGCTACCACTGCCCTAAAAGGCTCACCTCACGCTGCGAGCAGGGTTTGAACCTGCGCAGGGAAACCCCATTGGATTTCGAGTCCAACGCCTTAACCACTCGGCCATCGCAGCTGGACGAAGGTAACATCTGGTAGAGGATACCTAATGCTAGTTATATAATATAATCTCATTATTACTAAATTATACTAGCGCACTGGTGTTAGATAACACTGATGGTGTTTGACAAGTTAGTTTTAGCATTCTGGGGATTATGAGATGATGCTAGTAATAGGGTAATGTTAGCATTTCAGGCGTTTGTCCGCTCATGCTAACAATAGGATAATGTTAGCATTCTGGTGGTTTTTTTTAGATAATGCTAGTAATATGGTAATGTTAGCGTTCTGGCATTTGTCAGATAAGGCTAATAAGAGAAAATGTTAGCATTCTGGCCTTTTTCAGCAAATTCTAATAATAGGGTAATATTAGCATTCTGGAGTTTTTCAGCTAATGCTAGTAATAGGGTAAAGTTAGCATTCTGCCATTTGGCAGCTAATGCTAACAATAGGGCAATGTTAGCATTCTGGCGTTTGTCAGATAATGCTAACAATAAGGTAATGTTTGCATTCTGGTGTTAGTTAGATAATGCTAATAATAGGGTAATGTTAGCATTCTCATGGGACCATGGAGTCAGTAAAATCTATCTATCTATCTATCTATCTATCTATCTATCTATCTATCTATCTATCTATCTATCTATCTATCTATCTATCTATCTATCTATCTAGTTTGTCAGATAATGCTAATAAAAGGGTATTGTTAGCATTCTAGTGCTTGTCAGCTAATCAGTTCCTCTCTCTTGTGTTCCTGAAGTTTTACTGTATATTTAAAGTATAATCCAGCTGTTATAGTTTACCTTCATGCTTTAGCGTGAGCGAGCTACATGTACACAACATGCCTGTTTCCTAAGCATAACATTATGACCACCTGCCTAATATTGTCTTGGTCTCCCTTTTGCTGCCAAAACAGCCCTGACCCGTCTACTAGATCCCTGAAGATCCAT
Source organism: Hemibagrus wyckioides (assembly GCF_019097595.1). Taxonomy (NCBI): domain Eukaryota; kingdom Metazoa; phylum Chordata; class Actinopteri; order Siluriformes; family Bagridae; genus Hemibagrus; species Hemibagrus wyckioides. The sequence goes on from NC_080713.1 coordinate 26,617,376, forward strand.
GTGATAGAAAATTCATTAGACCAGGCCATCTTCTTCTATTGCTCCGTGGTCCAGATCTGATGCTTACGTGCCCATTGTTAGTGCTTTTGGTGGTGCAGCATGGCCGAGGTCAGCATGGGCACCCTGACTTACACAACAAACTATGATGCACTGTGTATGCTGACACCTTTCTATCAGAACCAGCATTAACTTCTTGTGCATCAATGACCCTTGGCCGCCCATGACCCTGTCGCCGGTTCACCACTATTCCTTCCTTGGACTACTTTTGATAGATACTGACCACTGCAGACCGGGAACACCCCACAAGAGCTGCAGTTTTGGAGATGCTCTGATCCTAATGCTATCTACTAACCAGCTACAAGAACACAACATGTTAGCTTCCTTCTCAGAAAGAGTTCAGTATATGATGTCACTCATTTTAACACTGTAAACACTTCCAGAGGGAAATATGTAGCTCAAGCTTCACATACCCCAACTTTTTTTGGAACATCAGAACACAGAGTCACCCATAATGCAGAGCGTCTGGAGCAGAGAGGGTTAAGGGCCTTGCTCAGGGGCAGGTTGGAGGTTCTGAAGCCTGAAACCCTGTTCCACAACAACTCTACCACTGCCCTAAAAGGCTCACCTTACGCTGCGAGCAGGGTTTGAACCTGCGCGGGGAAACCCCATTGGATTTCGAGTCCAACGCCTTAACCACTCGGCCATCACAGCTGGAAAACACGTGCTTGTAGAGGATAGCTAATGCTAGTTACCAAATAATGTTGGTTAGCTAACATTAATAATGGGCAATGTTAGCATTGTGTTAGACAACTTGCGTTAATTATTAAACAGTTTTAGCATGCAGGCGATTATCAGATAATGCTAGTAATAGGGAAATGTTACATTTGACAGCTAATGCTAACAATACGTTAATGTTAGCATTCTGGCCTATGTTGTGGCATAGTTCTTGTTTGGTAGGTAACATTAGCTATCAGGTAATGTGAGCATTCTTCTGTAGTCAGCTAATCAGTTACTCTTTCTCTTGTGTTCTTGTAGTTTTCCTGCCCCACCTGGGACAATCCAGCTGTTTAGCATGAGCAAGCTACAAGACCACATCATGCCAGATTTCTACACAGAAAGGTTAAGGGCCTTACAGTGACATCTTGTAGGTTCTGGGGCCTGAACTCTGTTCCTCAACCCAGAGTCTTAAAAGCTCAACCGTGCGCTGCGAGCAGGGCTCGAACCTGCGCGGGGAAACCCCATTGGATTTCAAGTCCAACGCCTTAACCACTCGGCCATCACAGCGGGACAAAGGCCTCCGGTAGAGAGAGGATTAGCAGACTGGTATTTGTCACATAACATTAATAATTGGGTAATGATAGCGTTCTGGTGTTTGAAATCTAATGCTAATTGTTAATTGGTGTTAGCATACAGGCATTCATCAGATAATGCTAGTAATAGGGTGATGTTAGCATTTTAATCGTTTGACAGCTAATGCTAATATGAACATACTGTTAGCATTCTTGCATTTGCATTCTGCATTCTGATGATGGGGTTTGATCTGCGCATTGCTGAACAGTTGTGAGTGAGCAAAGTGAACAACAGTAAGGGCTCCTGCAAGGGGACCAGTGAGGGTGGTAGCTGGTTCTCAATGTGCCACAAGACGAGCCTCTTGAAGCTTTTCATCACGATGGGTGTGAGTGCGACAGGACGATAGTCATTGAGGCAGGAAACTGTCAAGTTTTTTGGCATGGGGTGATGGTCGTTGTCTTGAGGCAGGTAGGAACAACGGCAGTGCTCTGGGAAATATTGAAGATGTCAGTGAAGATATCTGCTAGCTGTTCTGCACATTCCCTGAGCACTCTGCCAGAAATGTTGTCTGGTCCAGCAGACTTCCATGTGTTAACTCTGCATAGAGTTCTCCTCACATCAGCCGTGGATATGCAGAGCACCTTGTCACTGCAAGGAGGGATGGTCTTCCTTGTCACTATGCATCTTGAACTGAGCATAGAAGGTTAAGGTGGCAGTGGCAGCTTGGAGCTTGGAGGTTCTGGGGCCTGAACTCTGTTCCTCTGAGCAACAACCCAGAGCCTTAACCTCTTAAAAGTTCTCCTCACGCTGCGAGCAGGGTTCGAACCTGCGTGGGGAAACCCCATTGGATTTCAAGTCCAACGCCTTAACCACTCGGCCATCGCAGCTGGATAAAGGGCACCTATCGTAGAGGAAAGCTAATGCTAGTTACTAAATAATATTCGCATACTAGTGTTTGTCACATAACATTAATAATTGGGTAATGATAGCCTTCTGGTGTTTGACATCTAATGCTAATTTTTAATCAGTGTTAGCATACAGGCATTTATCAGATAATGATAGTAATAGGGTAATATTAGCATTCTGGTATTTGTCAGCTAATGCTAACAATTCCCAGACCAGCCAGTGATGCAGCCGCTCAGGATGCTCTCGATGGTCCCTCTGTAAAACATGGTCAGGATGGGGAGGGAGATGGGCTTCCTCTGCAGGAAGTAAAGATGCTGCTGGGCTTTCTTGGTGATGGAGCTGGTGTTGAGTGACCAGGTGAAGTTCTTTGCCAGATGAACGCCAAGGAATTTGATGCTCTTGACGATCTCCACAGAGGATCCGTCGATGTACAGCAGAGAATGGTCACTCTGTGCTCTCCTGAAGTCAACAACCATCTCTTTAGTCTTGTCAACATTCAGAGAGGTTGTTGGCTCTACACACGGCTGTTAGCTGTTGCACCTCCTCTCTGTATGCTGACTCATTCTTACTGATGAGACCCTCCACAGTCGTTTCATCATCTAACTTGATGATGTGGTTTGAGCAGTGCATTGCTGAACAGCCATGAGTCAGCAAAGTGAACAGGAGTAGGCTGAGCACACAGCCCTGAGGGGCCCCATTGCTCAGTGTGGTGGTGTTGGAGATGCTGTTCCTTTTCCAGACTGACTGAGGTCTCCCAGTCAGAAAGTCCAGGATCCAGTTGCAGAGAAAGGTGTTCCAGCAGGCTCAAGTTCTCAATAAGGTGCTGAGGGATGTTTGTGTTGAACACTGAACTGAAGTCTATGCACAGCATTTGTACGTAGGTGTCCTTATTGTCCAGGTGGGTGAGGGCCAGATGGAGGGTTATGGTGATGGCATCGTACATGGAATGGTTTGGACGATATACAAACTGCAAGGGGTCCAGCGGTAGCTGGGTATTAGTGTGCCACATGGTGAGCCTCTTGAAGCATTTCATCACGATGGGTGTGAATAGGACGATAGTCATTGAGGCAGGAAACCGTAGAGTTTTTCTGACAGGGACTCTGTTCCTCAACAACTCAGAATTAGTAATAGGGAAATGTTAGATTTGACAGCTAATGCTAATAAAAGAGTAATGTTAGCATTCTGGCCTTTGTCAGTTAATGCTGACAATAGGGTAATGTTACCATTCTGGCCTACGTTGTGGCGTAATTATTGTTTGGTAGGTAACACTAGCTATCAGGTAATGGGAGCATTCTTGTGTTAGTCAGCTAATCAGCTATGCTTGTGTTCCTGTAGTTTTACTACCCCACCTGGGACAATCCAACTGTTTAGCATGAGCAAGCTACAAGAACACACCATGCCAGTGTGTGTGAAAGGTTAAGGGCCTTACAGTGACATCTTGTAGGTTCTGGGGCTTGAGCTCCTCTGATCAACAACCCAGAGTCTTAAAAGCTCGCCATACACTGCAAGTAGGGCTTGAACCTGCATGGGGAGACTCCATTGGATTTCAAGTCCAACAGCTTAACCACTTGATCATTGATCAGCTGGATGAAAGCAACATCTGGTAGAGAGAAGTTAATGCTAGTTACTAAATAATAGTAGCATACTGGTGTTTGTCACATAACATTAATAATTAGGTAATGATAGCGTTCTGGTGTTTGAAATCTAATGCTAATTGTTAATCAGTGTTAGCATACAGGCGTTTATCAGATAATGCTAGTAATAGGGTGATGTTAGCATTTTAGGCATTTGACAGCTAATGCTAATATGAAAGTACTGTTAACATTCTGGCATTTGCATTCTGATGATGGGGTTTGAGCTGCACAGTCGTGAGTCAGCAATGCAGAGCACCTGGTCACTGGGAGGAGGGATGGTCTTCCTCATCGCTATGTGCCTTGAACCGAGCGTAGAAGGTTAAGGGGCCCTGCAGTGGCAGATTGGAGGTTCTGGGGCCTGAACACTGTTCCTCTGATCAATAACCCAGAGCCTTAACTGCTTAAAAGCTCTCATTACGCTGCGAGCAGGGTTCGAACCTGCGCGGGGAAACCCCATTGGATTTCAAGTCCAACGCCTTAACCACTCGGCCATCACAGCTGGACAAACAGCATTTATGGTAGAGAAAAGCTAATGCTGGTTACTAAATAATATTAGCGTACTAGTGTTTGTCACAGAACATTAATAATTGGGTAATGATAGCCTTCTGGTGTTTGAAATCTAATGCTAATTGTTAATCAGTGTTAGCATACAGGCATTTGTAATAATGCTTGTAATAGAGCAATGTTAGCATTCTGTCATTTGTCAGATTATGCTATAAATAGGATAATGTTAACATTCTGGGTGTTTGTCAGCTAATGGTAGTGATAGGGTAATGTTAGCATTCTGGCGTTTGTCAGCTAATGCTAACAATAGGGTAATGTTAGCATTCTGGCGTTTGTCAGATAATGCTAGTGATAGGGTAATGTTAGCATTCTGGCGTTTGTCAGATAATGCCTGTGATAGGGTAATGATAGCATTCTGGCGTTTGTCAGCTAATGCTAACAATAGGGTAATGTTAGTATTCTGGCGTTTGTCAGATAATGCTAGTGATTGGGTAATGTTAGCATTCTGGCATTTGTCAGCTATTTGTTGTGAGAAGATTAAAGTGTTAAAGTTAGTTCCTACACTATATCATTAGCATTAGCATTAACATTAGCATTAACTGTTTGGTCGTGTTCTTTCACACTTTACAGCTGAGATGGAAAGAGTCATAATTCCAGTCTCCAAGCTAATCTTAGCGTAGCATCATACCTCAGTTCTTTCTTCTTTCAGAAGAACTTTTGACAAAGCTAACAGCAGCGTTAATTTGAGCGTAAGTTAAGTTATTAGGATTAATTCCTTCTCTGTGGTCTGTGACTATAAACATCTATCAGATTTGTCAGATGAAAGCCTCCGGCGCGAGGCGTCGGGTCATTAATGTCCTTTTAACGACGCTCTGATGACCGTTCTTCGCGCGTGTGTGTGCTGTAGCTGTTCGGCGCAGGCTAACAGTGAGCGTCTGAGGTCGTGGAGTCGAGCTGTAATTAAGCTGAGAACACATGCTGGACACACTCGGCTGCCTGATGTACAAACACTGCTGGAAGGGTTTAAAGGAGCGCAAGCGGAAAATTAAAGAGAGGCTTCCTGTTCGCATCGACACCAAAAGTTTCAATGCTAGCTTCCTAGATACTTTCTTTCCTTCATAAAACAGCGACTTCCTTCGAATTAAAGTGGCATTTGCCTTGTGATAGCAGAACTGGCTTGCTCTCGGGAACTGTTTATAGCTTCTGGATCGTGTGTGTGTGTGTGTGTGTGTGTGTAACTTTGTACTAATCTGTACTGCTTCTCTTTCTGTGTCTCTGAGAGCAAGAAGTGATGAACAGTGTAATTGACAGAGCTGCTATCAGCCACCCACGTCTCTGTGCTGAAGTTAAAATGCGAACACTCACGCTTTCACTGATCTCTGTGTGTGTGTGTGTGTGTGTGTGTTAAGTATTTCAAGGCCTTTCATTCTGTTAACTGATTATGAAGTGTGTGAGAGTCACAGAGCTCACACTGACCAAGACAAGAGAGAGAGAGAGAGAGAGAGAGAAGGAGGGAGAGACAGACAGACAGACAGACAGACAGAAAGTGAGAGAGACAGACAGACAGGGAGAGAGAGAGAGAAAAAGAGAGAGAGACAGAAATAGAGAGAGACAAAGACAAAGAGAGATGAGAGAGATGAAGAAATGTCAGCAAATTATAACTCCAGTGTTGGAGGATGATAATGATGATGAGGATGAGGATGAGGATGAAGATGATGATGATGATAATGATGATGAGAATCATGATGAGTATTATGAGTATGATGATGAGGATGAGGCTCATGATGAGTATGATGATGATGATGAGGATGATCAGTATCTCTGCTGTTCAGTTTAAAAGTGTTCATATTTCCTCTGTATCCAGTCAGTGGTGTGTTTGTGTAGAGCAGGTGGAATATGAGGCAGAGTCAGTCACACACTCAGAGCTGGTTATGGAGCTGACAGTGAGAGATGATTTGAAGATCTGGGCTTCAACAATGATTATTAATATGATGGGATCTTTTATACTACAAAATTAAATAAACAAAATAAATAACAAAAAATATGTAGTAACACAAATCAACACATGGACAAATGATTAACAACAACAAAAGCAATAATAATAATAATAATAATAATAATAATAATAATAATGTAATTTTTAAATATTTTTTGTTTATAAGCTTAAACATTTTTCTGTTGTCCAAAAATAAAATATTGGTTTAATATAAATATGATATAAAACTATGATTTAGAATAACTTTTCTCTATCATAAATAAATAAATAAATAAACAAATAAATAATTTTAGTTCAAATTCTATGTAATTTTTTGTTTTTGTAAATACTTTGACAATGAAATATTATATAAGTAATATTTATTTATTAATATAATAATAATAATAATAATAATAATAATAATAATAAGAAGAAGAAGAAGAAGAATTATTATTATTATTATTATTATTCCCACTTAACATGCATACATCACATACATCTACTCCTAAGAGAGCCTTCACTCCACACAGTAATACCTCCTACAAACTTAATCATTCAAAAATGTTTTCCAGTAATAAATTTATGAAAAACAGCAGGAGTTTATTTAACGCTTGGATATTTTGTTTGCTGGTTTGAATATTACAAAATCCTCATTATTTCTTGGTATTTTGACAATCAATCAATTTCCCGCTTTGATCCTGAGCTCAAGTTTACTGTGTGTGTGTGTGTGTGAGAGAGAGAGAGAGAGAGAGAGAGAGAGGGTGTGTGTGTGTGTGTGTGAGAGAGAGAGAGAGAGAGAGAGAGGGTGTGTGTGTGTGTGAGTGAGAGAGAGAGTTAGAGAGAAGGGGGGGTGCATGCGTGTGTGTGTGTGTGTATGCATGTATGCATGTGTGTGTGTGTGTGAGAGAGCGAGTGTATGTGAGAGAATGTGTGTGTGTGTATGTGTATATGCATGTGTGTGTGTGTGCGTGTGTGTGTGAGAGAGCGAGTGTATGTGAGAGAATGTGTGCATGTGTGTATATATGTGTGTGTGTGTGAGAGCGAGAGTGTATGTGAGAGAATGTGTGTGTGTGTATGCATGTGTGTGCGTGTGTGTGAGAGAGAGAGTGTATGTGAGAGAATGTGTGTGTGTGTATGCATGTGTGTGCGTGTGTGTGAGAGAGAGAGTGTATGTGAGAGAATGTGTGTGTATGCATGTGTGTGCGTGTGTGTGTGAGAGAGCGAGTGTATGTGAGAGAATGTGTGTGTGTGTGTATGCATGTGTGCGTGTGTGTGTGAGAGAGAGAGTGTATGTGAGAGAATGTGTGTGTATGCATGTGTGTGTGTGTGTGAGAGAGCGAGTGTATGTGAGAGAATGTGTGTGTGTTTGTGTGTGTGTGTGTGTGTGAGAGCGAGAGTGTATGTGAGAGAATGTGTGTTTGTGTGTGTATGTATGCATGTGTGTGCGTGTGTGTGAGAGAGCGAGTGTATGTGAGAGAATGTGTGTGTATGCATGTGTGTGTGAGAGAGCGAGTGTATGTGAGAGAATGTGTGTGTGTGTGTGTGTGTGTGTGTGTGTGTGTGTGTGAGAGCGAGAGTGTATGTGAGAGAATGTGTGTTTGTGTGTGTATGTATGCATGTGTGTGCGTGTGTGTGAGAGAGCGAGTGTATGTGAGAGAATGTGTGTGTGTGTGTATGCATGTGTGCATGTGTGTGTGAGAGAGAGAGTGTATGTGAGAGAATGTGTGTGTATGCATGTGTGTGCGTGTGTGTGAGAGAGCGAGTGTATGTGAGAGAATGTGTGTGTATGCATGTGTGTGCGTGTGTGTGTGTGCGTGTGTGTGTGTGTGTGTGTGCGTGTGTGTGTGTGAGAGAGCGAGTGTATGTGAGAGAATGTGTGTGTGTGTGTGCGAGTGTATGTGAGAGAATGTGTGTGTGTGTGTGTGTGTGAGAGAGCGAGTGTATGTGAGAGAATGTGCATGTGTGTGTGTGCGAGTGTATGTGAGAGAATTTGTGTGTGTGTGAGAGAGCGAGTGTATGTGAGAGAATGTGCATGTGTGTGTGTGTGTGCGAGTGTATGTGAGAGAATTTGTGTGTGTGTGTGAGAGAGCGAGTGTATGTGAGAGAATGTATGTGTGTGTGTGTGTGTGTGTGAGAGAGCGAGTATATGTGAGAGAATGTATGTGTGTGTGTGTGTGTGTGTGAGAGAGCGAGTATATGTGAGAGAATGTATGTGTGTGTGTGTGTGTGTGTGAGAGAGCGAGTGTATGTGAGAGAATGTGTGTGTGTGTGTGTGAGAGAGAGCGAGTATATGTGAGAGAATGTGTGTGTGTGTGTGTGTGTGTATGTGTGTATGCATGTGTGTGTGACAGGTACTGGTACATTACAGTAAGGAATAATAAATATGTGGTGTCCTGATAAAATAAACAAAAACAGATGAAGTAGAATGAGGTCAAAGGTCAGCACTGATCCAGCGTTCACATCAAGCAGCCTGTTGATGATTCTATAACACACTTTAAACTGGATCACTGAAGTCTAGGAGCTGCCTTAATCCCTAATATCACCATCATGCAGAGTGGAGGCTGATTCTACATCATGGTTTAGTGTTCGTCCCTGAACCAGAAGGTGGCAGAGAGCCAGACTGCACCCACATCCAAGCATTCTCTCTCTCTCTCTCTCTCTTTTATTTTTCCTCCTCCTCCCTCCGCTGTGTCTGTTTCAGCTTTGGGTTCGACAGCAGCGAGGGAGGAGGACGAGACGAGTGCACGAGCAAACAGCATGCAAAGGAGAATTCCAGAGGTTCGCTTCTGCTAGTTACTATGGCAACGTTTCACACACGCCAACACACATTAGTGTGTGTAATTGTAGGTTACAGTACACACAGACTCCCACCCTCACACCTCCATACACACACACACACACATCATCATGCAGAATGTCTGATGATCCGTAATCTTATTAATAATACGCCTTGACTGCAGTAAGAAAAGGATTTACTTAACCAGTCTTTTAAAGAGACAAATAGGAGGATTGAAATGGTGCAGTGTGTGTGTGTGTGTGTGTGTGTGTGGTTTTGGATGCAGCCCAGAAGTCCATTATCTCCCGGCTGTCTATCTCTGCTGACTTCAGAAACGTTTCGGCCAAAATTAACCGGACGCAATTTCTCGCTTACTCCAAATGGAGTCATTAAGCTAAAGCATGTCTGAAATTCATTCATTCATTTATTCATCTTCAGGATGAGCTTCGTCCTGGTCAGGGTTGTGTGTGTGTGTGTGAGGCAGGAATACACCCTGGATGGGACTCCAGGGTACCACACACACACATATATACATACACACACTTTTGGGAGAATGCCTGGAGAATGGACATGGATGTTGTGTTATTATACACAGGAGACACACTTTAAGCTTCATGATGCCTGAAGGTGCTTCCACATGTTTGATTAAAACCCTGGTGTGTTCTCTGTTTTCTTTAGGCGGCTGTGTACACGGCAATCACAGGACTCGTGCGTGAGAAATTCTGAGAAAAGCGGTTTCTTGCAGTGCAGCAAAGAGGTGAATCGACTCTTTAATCAACTCACCTCAATAAAGTGAATCAATTTTATTCTATGTTTCTATACTATTGTAAAGCTGTATGCGGTGAGAAAGTGAATCGACTCATGAATCGACTCACCTTAAGAAAATGAATCATTTTCATTCTGTTTTCTATACTATTGTAACGCTGTATGCAGTGAGATAGTAAGAATGTAAATCGACTCCTGAATCAAGTCACCTTAAGGAACATATTAATATATTTAACATATTATTTTTGGTTTATTCCATAATAAATGAAACCAAACCGGATACCAAACAAACCAGTACGCATGTTGCTCTCGATTCAGACCAGGCAAACGGAGTAATATGTGTGTAAACACACGTCAAATCCTGTCATTTGTCTCAAATAGCGCATGGTTTTCTATATAAGTAGACCAAAAGAGCTAAAAAAAATATCGCAAGGTAGCTTGATGTCAATCTAGGTTTGAAATCATGAATATATGAAAGAATCTGTAGCTGTAAAAGTCTGTTCTGCTTTTTATAGAATACGTGTGATGCTAATCTTCTAGCTTTAAATTTCTCTGACATATTAGCAACATTAGCATCGTAGCTAAACAATAAACATGTGCCAGTTAATGCAGTTACTTTTTGTTCAATGTTTACTTTTCTTGGCTGGCAAGCTATTCCTTTCAAATAAATGATTTTAAAAATATCCGAAATAAATATATAACAAATAAAAACGTGTGCGTTTCAAAGAGTCTCCCACTGAGACGTAGTGTTTTAATTGGAAGGTACATCATGTTCTAAATATTTTTACTTTTATGTCCTCCTCCTCCTCCTCCTCCTCCCCTAAGCTCTCAGTTATTGGCAAGATGTCGGTAGCAAGTGAGTGAAAGTTAGATGATCTTTCGTTCTGAGTGTAATTACAGAAATCACTGCTTTGAAAAGCAGAAGTAACAATTACATAATTCACTCTGAGCAGAAATCGCACATTACACATCATCTAAATGGATCGGATCGTCTGTACCAGAGCCGACAGTGGAGCTTATTCTCAAAGCCCAAGCGTCTTTCATCGCTGATCAGGAATTCGTTTCGAAACACTTTCATGACAGGAAGTTGGCAAAGAACAAAGATTTCTTTTGAGAGCTTGGCGGAAACTCAGAACCACATGACACATCGGCTGGAAGAACCACGATGTTGTGCTTTATTTTATTTTATTTTATTTTATTATATTTTTATTTATTTATTTATTTATCTTTGGATGAGAGTAGGAAGTTTGATGGCAATTTATTTATTTATTTATTCTTCTTTTTTTTTTTGGATGACAGTAAGAACTTTGTTAGCATTTTATTTTCACATTTATTTATTTATTTATTTATTTATTTATTTATTTATTATTTTATTTATTAATTTATTTATGTATTTATTTATTTATTTTATTGATTTATTTTTTTGAATGACAGTAAGAATTTTTTTGGCAATTTATTTTATTTTATTTTATTTTATTTTATTTTATTTTATTTTATTCTATTCTATTCTTTATTTTTGGATGACAGTAAGAAGTTTTTTGGCAATTTATTTTGGCATTTCTTGGACTGTTCTAGCAACTCCTAAGAGAAAAGTGGACAGAGTGAACAGACTAGGGAAAAAAAAAGAAAATATTTCTTCAAAAAATGAATAAAGGCCAGAGATAAGAGAAATTAATGTTCAAAATTATGCATAAGTTTTATTTCTATACAGAAGAAAGAGAAATAAGTCTAGATTTCTAGTTTCCGAATTTCCAGCGCAGATTCTTCTCTTTTCCTCAACGCTGTTTTTCCCTCTCTCTGTGATCCGACGGCATCATTCCTTTCCCCTGACGTCGAGCTGGGGTTGATCACTCGAGGGTGCAATAAGAACTCGAGGAGTTTTCTACAAAAGACGGTTTTGTTAAAAAGAGACCACACTCACAAAAAAAATTCTGCATCAAAACAACTGATAAGATGTGATGAAGAAGGAAGCAGGGACAGTAAAGCACTCATTAATCTACAAGGCCAGGATCCAGCAGGGAAAACCTGCAGGAGTGATGTAGTGAGATCATGCTGCTTCAGCGTGAGAACCTGCTCTGTCATCTTAAAGGAGAAGTTCATCCTCATCACCTCACAGTTCAGCTTCATCACTGACACGTCCGATACAAGCAGATCCACAACACACTTATTCACAATGGACTGTCTTTAAACATAACTGCCTTTATATACGACTGCCTTTAAACATAACTGCCTTTATATACGACTGCCTTTAAATACTATTGCCTTTAAGCACAACCGCCTTTAAACATGACTGTCTTTATACATGGCCGCCTTAAAACTGGCTTTAAACACAGCTGCCTTTAAAAAAAAAAAACACCACTGCCTTAAAACACTACTGCCTTTAAATACGACTGCCTTTTAAAAAACCACACCACCTTTCAACACAATTGCCTTTAAATACAACGGCCTTTAAACTTGACCACCTTACAACTGCCTTTAAACACGACTGCCTTAAAACACAATTGCCTTAAAACATAACCACCTTTAAACATGACTGTCTTTAAACATGACTGCCTTTAAACATGGCTGCCTTTAAACATGACCGCCTTTAAACATGACTGCCTTTAAAAATGACTGCCTTAACTGCTTCTAAACATGACTGTCTTTAAACATGACCGCCTTTAAACATGACCGCCTTTAAACATGACTGCCTTTAAAAATGACTGCCTTAACTGCTTCTAAACATGACTGTCTTTAAACATGGCCGCCTTTAACCATGACTGCCTTTAAACATGACTGCCTTTAAAAATGACTGCCTTAACTGCTTCTAAACATGACTGTCTTTAAACATGACCGCCTTTAAACATGACCGCCTTTAAACATGACTGCCTTTAAAAATGACTGCCTTAACTGCTTCTAAACATGACTGTCTTTAAACATGGCCGCCTTTAACCATGACTGCCTTTAAACATGACTGCCTTTAAAAATGACTGCCTTAACTGCTTCTAAACATGACTGTCTTTAAACATGACCGCCTTTCAACATGACCGCCTTTAAACATGACTCCCTTTAAACTTGACTGCCTTAAAACATGCCTGCCTTAAAACATGACCGCCTTTAAACATGACCGCCTTTAAACATGACTCCCTTTAAACTTGACTGCCTTAAAACATGCCTGCCTTAAAACATGACCGCCTTTAAACGTGACTGCCTTTAAACATGACCATCTTTAAACATGACTGCCTTTAAAAACAATGGCCTAAACACAGCTGCCTTTAAAAAAAACACAACTGCCTTTAAACATGACTGCTTTTAAACATGACCACCTTTAAACATGACTGCCTTAAAACATGAGTGCCTTTAAATGTGACTGCCTTTAAAAATGACTGCCTTAAACATGACCACCTTAACTGCTTCTAAACATGACTGCCTTTAAACATGACCTTCTTTAAATACCAGTGCTTAATATGATTACGTCAAAACATCACAACCTTGGAATAAATGACTGCCTTTAAATACAACTGCCTTTAAATATGACTGCCTTTAAAACCACCTTGAAAAACACTACTGCCTTGAAAAACACTACTGTTTTTAAATTAGGACCACCTTAAAAAAATGACTGCCTTTTAATACAACTGCCTTTAAACATGACCAACTTAAAACACGACTGCCTTTAAACACAACTGCCTCTGAAAACACTGCTGCTCTTAAATCAGGACCACCTTAAAAAAATGAATGCCTTTTAATACGACTGCCTTTTAATATAGCTGCCTTTAAACATGACCACCTTAAAACACGACTGCCTTTAAACATGACTGCCTTAAAAAACACTGCTTTTAAATTAGGACCACCTTTAAAAAAATGAATGCCTTTTAATACAACTGCCTCAAAACTCCTCCACCTTAAAACATGTCCACCTTAAAACACGTCCACCTTAAAACACGTCCACCTTAAAACATGTCCACCTTAAAACACCTCCACCTTAAAACACCTCCACCTTAAAACATGTCCACATTAAAACACGTCCACCTTAAAACACCTCCACCTTAAAACACCTCCACCTAAAAACATATCCACCTTAAAACACGTCCACCTTAAAACACGTCCACCTTAAAACATGTCCACCTTAAAACACCTCCACCTAAAAACATGTCCACCTTAAAACACCTCCACCTTAAAACACCTCCACCTAAAAACATGTCCACCTTAAAACACCACCTTAAAACATGTCCACATTAAAACACGTCCACCTTAAAACACGTCCACCTTAAAACATGTCCACCTTAAAACACCTCCACCTTAAAACACCTCCACCTAAAAACATGTCCACCTTAAAACACTCCACCTTAAAACACCTCCACCTTAAAACATGTCCACTTTAAAACACGTCCACCTTAAAACACCTCCACCTTAAAACACGTCCACCTTAAAACACCTCCACCTTAAAACACCTCCACCTTAAAACACGTCCACCTTAAAACACCTCCACCTTAAAACACGTCTACCTTAAAACACATCCACCTTAAAACACGTCCACCTTAAAACACGTCCACCTTAAAACACCTCCACCTTAAAACACGTCCACCTTAAAACACATCCACTTTAAAACACCTCCACCTTAAAACACGTCCACCTTAAAACACGTCCACCTTAAAACACGTCCACCTTAAAACATGTCCACCTTAAAACACCTCCACCTTAAAACACGTCCACCTTAAAACACGTCCACTTTAAAACACCTCCACCTTAAAACACGTCTACCTTAAAACATGTCCACCTTAAAACACGTCCACCTTAAAACAACTCCACCTAAAAACATATCCACCTTAAAACACCTCCACCTTAAAACATGTCCACTTTAAAACACGTCCACCTTAAAACATGTCCACCTTAAAACACCTCCACCTTAAAACACGTCCACCTTAAAACACGTCCACCTTAAAACACGTCCACCTTAAAACATGTCCACCTTAAAACACCTCCACCTTAAAACACCTCCACCTTAAAACACGTCCACCTTAAAACACATCCACTTTAAAACACCTCCACCTTAAAACACGTCTACCTTAAAACACATCCACCTTAAAACACGTCCACCTTAAAACATGTCCACCTTAAAACACCTCCACCTTAAAACACGTCTACCTTAAAACATGTCCACCTTAAAACACATCCACCTTAAAACACGTCCACCTTAAAACAACTCCACCTAAAAACACGTCCACCTTAACACACGTCCACCTTAAAACACGTCCACCTTAAAACAACTCCACCTAAAAACACGTCCACCTTAACACACGTCCACCTTAAAACACGTCCACCTAAAAACACGTCCACCTTAACACACGTCCACCTTAAAACACGTCCACTTTAAAACACGTCCACCTTAAAACACAACTGTCTAAACATCACTGATTTTAAATAAAGCTGTCTTTAAACACAACTGAAATGAAACTATTGTGTAACGTCAAGGCAAGAGACAAAAAGTCTAAATAAATAAATAAGTTGTGTAGTTGTGTGTTTGGGGGTAGAATTCGGTTCCTTCTGTTTATTGGAAGCCTCACAACACGTTTATTTATTAGTGTTATGGGTTTGTCTGGCAACATGCCTACACACACACACACACACACACACACACACACACACTTGTACACAGCCTCAGCTGCACATTCTTTCAGGGTGAATTCAGTGTGTGAGTTGTGATGTTGGGGAGTGTTAGGGCTTGGGTGTGTGTTGTACAGTGTGTGTGTGTGTGTGTGTGTGTGTGTGTGTGTGTGGCCTTTTGGGTATTTTCTCATTATATTGTACAGAGGTGTGTGTGTAGTTTAGCGTTGTGTTGGCCGAGTGTGTGGCGTATTTCTGTGTTGTCTGTTGTGCAGCTCTGTCATTGTGTGGTCGGTTTGTTTTATTGTGTGTGTGTGGGGTGTGTGTGTGTGTGTGTGTGTGTGTGTGTTGAAAAGACTCTTGACTTGTTGCACAGTGATGCTGCTTAAAGCCTCATTTTGTAGTACTGTGTGTTGTGTGTTGTGTTGTATGTTGTTTGTGTGTTATTGTTGTGTTGTGTTAGCATGCAGTATGTTGTTTGTGTGTTGTTGTTGTGTTGTGTTAGCATGCTGTATGTTGTTTGTGTGTTATTGTTGTGTTGTGTTAGCATGCAGTATGTTGTTTGTGTGTTGTTGTTGTTGTGTTGTGTTAGCATGCAGTATGTTGTTTGTGTGTTGTTGTTGTTGTGTTGTGTTAGCATGTTGTTTGTGTGTTGCTGTTCTGTTAGCATGTTGTTTGTGTTGTTGTGTTGTGTTAGCATGCTGTATGTTGTTTGTGTGTTGTTGTTGTTGTGTTGTGTTAGCATGTTGTTTGTGTATTGTTGTTCTGTTAGCATGTTGTTTGTGTTGTTGTTGTGTTGTGTTAGCATGCTGTATGTTGTTTGTGTGATCTTTGTTGTGTTGTGTTAGCATGCTGTATGTTGTTTGTGTGTTGTTGTTGTGTTAGCATGCTGTATGTTGTTTGTGTGTTGTTGTTGTGTTAGCATGCTGTATGTTGTTTGTGTGTTGTTGTTGTGTTAGCATGCTGTATGTTGTTTGTGTGATCTTTGTTGTGTTTTGTTAGCATGCTGTATGTTGTTTGTGTGATCTTTGTTGTGTTTTGTTGGCATGCTGTATGTTGTTTGTGTGATCTTTGTTGTGTTTTGTTAGCATGCTGTATGTTGTTTGTGTGATCTTTGTTGTGTTTTGTTGGCATGCTGTATGTTGTTTGTGTGATCTTTGTTGTGTTTTGTTGGCATGCTGTATGTTGTTTGTGTGATCTTTGTTGTGTTTTGTTAGCATGCTGTATGTTGTTTGTGTGTTGTTGTGTTGTGTTAGCATGCTGTATGTTGTTTGTGTATTGTTGTGTTGTGTTAGCATGCTGTATGTTGTTTGTGTGTTGTTGTGTTGTGTTAGCATGCTGTATGTTGTTTGTGTGATCTTTGTTGTGTTGTGTTAGCATGCTGTATGTTGTTTGTGTATTGTTGTGTTGTGTTAGCATGCTGTATGTTGTTTGTGTGTTGTTGTGTTGTGTTGTGTTAGCATGCTGTATGTTGTTTGTGTGTTGTTGTGTTGTGTTGTGTTAGCATGCTGTATGTTGTTTGTGTGTTGTTGTGTTGTGTTGTGTTAGCATGCTGTATGTTGTTTGTGTATTGTTGTGTTGTGTTAGCATGCTGTATGTTGTTTGTGTGTTGTTGTGTTGTGTTGTGTTAGCATGCTGTATGTTGTTTGTGTGTTGTTGTGTTGTGTTGTGTTAGCATGCTGTATGTTGTTTGTGTATTGTTGTGTTGTGTTAGCATGCTGTATGTTGTTTGTGTGTTGTTGTGTTGTGTTAGCATGCTGTCTGTTGTTTGTGTGTTGTTGTTGTTGTGTTGTGTTAGCATGTTGTTTGTGTGTTGCTGTTCTGTTAGCATGTTGTTTGTGTTGTTGTGTTGTGTTAGCATGCTGTATGTTGTTTGTGTGTTGTTGTTGTTGTGTTGTGTTAGCATGTTGTTTGTGTATTGTTGTTCTGTTAGCATGTTGTTTGTGTTGTTGTTGTGTTGTGTTAGCATGCTGTATGTTGTTTGTGTGATCTTTGTTGTGTTGTGTTAGCATGCTGTATGTTGTTTGTGTGTTGTTGTTGTGTTAGCATGCTGTATGTTGTTTGTGTGTTGTTGTTGTGTTAGCATGCTGTATGTTGTTTGTGTGTTGTTGTTGTGTTAGCATGCTGTATGTTGTTTGTGTGATCTTTGTTGTGTTTTGTTAGCATGCTGTATGTTGTTTGTGTGATCTTTGTTGTGTTTTGTTGGCATGCTGTATGTTGTTTGTGTGATCTTTGTTGTGTTTTGTTAGCATGCTGTATGTTGTTTGTGTGATCTTTGTTGTGTTTTGTTGGCATGCTGTATGTTGTTTGTGTGATCTTTGTTGTGTTTTGTTGGCATGCTGTATGTTGTTTGTGTGATCTTTGTTGTGTTTTGTTAGCATGCTGTATGTTGTTTGTGTGTTGTTGTGTTGTGTTAGCATGCTGTATGTTGTTTGTGTATTGTTGTGTTGTGTTAGCATGCTGTATGTTGTTTGTGTGTTGTTGTGTTGTGTTAGCATGCTGTATGTTGTTTGTGTGATCTTTGTTGTGTTGTGTTAGCATGCTGTATGTTGTTTGTGTGTTGTTGTTGTGTTAGCATGCTGTATGTTGTTTGTGTGTTGTTGTTGTGTTAGCATGCTGTATGTTGTTTGTGTGTTGTTGTTGTGTTAGCATGCTGTATGTTGTTTGTGTGATCTTTGTTGTGTTTTGTTAGCATGCTGTATGTTGTTTGTGTGATCTTTGTTGTGTTTTGTTGGCATGCTGTATGTTGTTTGTGTGATCTTTGTTGTGTTTTGTTAGCATGCTGTATGTTGTTTGTGTGATCTTTGTTGTGTTTTGTTGGCATGCTGTATGTTGTTTGTGTGATCTTTGTTGTGTTTTGTTGGCATGCTGTATGTTGTTTGTGTGATCTTTGTTGTGTTTTGTTAGCATGCTGTATGTTGTTTGTGTGTTGTTGTGTTGTGTTAGCATGCTGTATGTTGTTTGTGTATTGTTGTGTTGTGTTAGCATGCTGTATGTTGTTTGTGTGTTGTTGTGTTGTGTTAGCATGCTGTATGTTGTTTGTGTGATCTTTGTTGTGTTGTGTTAGCATGCTGTATGTTGTTTGTGTATTGTTGTGTTGTGTTAGCATGCTGTATGTTGTTTGTGTGTTGTTGTTGTGTTAGCATGCTGTATGTTGTTTGTGTGTTGTTGTTGTGTTAGCATGCTGTATGTTGTTTGTGTGTTGTTGTTGTGTTAGCATGCTGTATGTTGTTTGTGTGATCTTTGTTGTGTTTTGTTAGCATGCTGTATGTTGTTTGTGTGATCTTTGTTGTGTTTTGTTGGCATGCTGTATGTTGTTTGTGTGATCTTTGTTGTGTTTTGTTAGCATGCTGTATGTTGTTTGTGTGATCTTTGTTGTGTTTTGTTGGCATGCTGTATGTTGTTTGTGTGATCTTTGTTGTGTTTTGTTGGCATGCTGTATGTTGTTTGTGTGATCTTTGTTGTGTTTTGTTAGCATGCTGTATGTTGTTTGTGTGTTGTTGTGTTGTGTTAGCATGCTGTATGTTGTTTGTGTATTGTTGTGTTGTGTTAGCATGCTGTATGTTGTTTGTGTGTTGTTGTGTTGTGTTAGCATGCTGTATGTTGTTTGTGTGATCTTTGTTGTGTTGTGTTAGCATGCTGTATGTTGTTTGTGTGTTGTTGTTGTGTTAGCATGCTGTATGTTGTTTGTGTGTTGTTGTTGTGTTAGCATGCTGTATGTTGTTTGTGTGTTGTTGTTGTGTTAGCATGCTGTATGTTGTTTGTGTGATCTTTGTTGTGTTTTGTTAGCATGCTGTATGTTGTTTGTGTGATCTTTGTTGTGTTTTGTTGGCATGCTGTATGTTGTTTGTGTGATCTTTGTTGTGTTTTGTTAGCATGCTGTATGTTGTTTGTGTGATCTTTGTTGTGTTTTGTTGGCATGCTGTATGTTGTTTGTGTGATCTTTGTTGTGTTTTGTTGGCATGCTGTATGTTGTTTGTGTGATCTTTGTTGTGTTTTGTTAGCATGCTGTATGTTGTTTGTGTGTTGTTGTGTTGTGTTAGCATGCTGTATGTTGTTTGTGTATTGTTGTGTTGTGTTAGCATGCTGTATGTTGTTTGTGTGTTGTTGTGTTGTGTTAGCATGCTGTATGTTGTTTGTGTGATCTTTGTTGTGTTGTGTTAGCATGCTGTATGTTGTTTGTGTATTGTTGTGTTGTGTTAGCATGCTGTATGTTGTTTGTGTGTTGTTGTGTTGTGTTGTGTTAGCATGCTGTATGTTGTTTGTGTGTTGTTGTGTTGTGTTGTGTTAGCATGCTGTATGTTGTTTGTGTGTTGTTGTGTTGTGTTGTGTTAGCATGCTGTATGTTGTTTGTGTATTGTTGTGTTGTGTTAGCATGCTGTATGTTGTTTGTGTGTTGTTGTGTTGTGTTGTGTTAGCATGCTGTATGTTGTTTGTGTGTTGTTGTGTTGTGTTGTGTTAGCATGCTGTATGTTGTTTGTGTATTGTTGTGTTGTGTTAGCATGCTGTATGTTGTTTGTGTGTTGTTGTGTTGTGTTAGCATGCTGTCTGTTGTTTGTGTGTTGTTGTTGTGTTGTGTTAGCATGCTGTATGTTGTTTGTGTGTTGTTGTTATTGTTGTGTTGTGTTAGCATGCTGTATGTTGTTTGTGTGTTGTTGTTGTTGTTGTGTTGTGTTAGCATGCTGTATGTTGTTTGTGTGTTGTTGTTATTGTTGTGTTGTGTTAGCATGCTGTATGTTGTTTGTGTGTTGTTGTTGTTGTGTTGTGTTAGCATGCTGTATGTTGTTTGTGTGTTGTTGTTGTTGTGTTGTGTTAGCATGCTGTATGTTGTTTGTGTGTTGTTGTTTGTGTGTTGTTTGTGTGTTGTTGTTGTGTAGCTGATAAGATCATCACTCACACTGGAAACTGATACTACAGAGACTGTTAAGAGGCAGTCGGTCTTGTGTGGGTCAGTGTGTGTGTGTGTGTGTGTGTGTAGTCTGTACAAAGCCTCACATGACAACACCATGACTGTAGCCTTTGTTATAATTCTGGCTACAGACAGAGTGAGTGTGTGAGAGTGACTGACTGAGAGAGTGTGTGTGTGTGTGTGTGTGTAGCATTGTGAATTGAATTGATTGTGTATAATGAGTTTGTGTGTGTGTGTGTGTGTGTAGCAGTGGGAATTGAATTGAGTGTGTATAATGCCATGCAGATGCAGAGTTGTGGGGTGCTGTTCGATGGCAGGCACTATTGTCCACAGGGTGAATAACTGCACCTCTCTCTCTCTCTCTCTCTCTCTCTCTCTCTCTCTTTCTTTCTGTGTGTTTGTGTGAAGGCCAGAAGCTGAACAACAGAGTGAGAATGATCTATCTATCTATCTATCTATCTATCTATCTATCTATCTATCTATCTATGTGTCTGTCTGTCTGCCTGCCTGCCTGCCTGCCTGTCTGTCTGTATCTGTCTGTCTGTCTGTCTGTCTGCCTGTCTGTCTATCTATGGCCATTTCCCCATTTATTCCATTGCCTCAACAGCTTACAGAGACTCTGGATTAATTGCTTTATTTATTAAATAATTAGTGTTTGTTTGTTTGTTTGTTTCTGAGGGTTTCTTCTCATACAGGCAGTGATGATTAACATGGTGATGATGTTCATGACTGAAATCTGACCACATCACACAATTCCAGTTAAATCTTCAGTGATGTGGGATTGTACATGACACACAAACAACCAGTTGTGTGTATTAACTACACAATCCCAAGAATCTGCTGTGTGATTGTGTGTGTGATGTCAGAGGTCTTTACCTTCCTCACCATCCTCTTCATGTCCAATTTTCTCTTTAACTGCTACAGGCTATAGATCTATAATTACCCCCAGGATTCCAATATATGTGTGTGTATGTGTGTGTGTGTGTGTGTGTGTGTGAGTCAGTGAGTGTTGCAGTTAACGATGACAGACTAAGGAAATGTTGAATGATCCTCTCAATAAACAATGACTCAGTGAAAACTTCTCATTTCCTCTCCTCTCCTCTTCTCTTCTCTTCTCTTCTCTTCTCTTCTCTTCTCTTCTCTTCTCTTCTCTTCTCTTCTCTTCTCTTCTCTGATCCTCCTTTTTCCTCTCTTCTCTTCTCTTCTCTTCTCTTCTCTTCTCTGATCCTCCTTTTTCCTCTCTTCTCTTCTCTTCTCTTCTCTTCTCTTCTCTTCTCTTCTCTTCTCTCACAGGACTGGGTCTCTGCTGACATTAGCAGGAATTTCCTATTATCTCTGGCTCATAGAATTTTCTCAATTAATTTTGTCACATTTATTGGAAAACCCTGTGGCAAATTGGATGTGAGATTTTAATAATTGCTTGTTTGGCCCAGAAAATGGTGGTGGTGGTGGGGGGTGCCGGGGTTGGTGAATTTGTGAACATAATATTGTATAATTTCATGCCTGATGAGAGTTTTGCCTCATAAGACTGGTGACAGGCTAGAAAAAGGGAAAGTATCATTAGGTTAGTTATACACTTGTGCACTTGTGTTTGAGTTCCTTGTGTTGTCTTGCTTGGCTTCTGAGGAACTCATAAAAAAAGATTTCATTAAACATAAACTAAGAGTAATTCAGTTAAGTCTGATAGCGAGGTTCTGTTCTGTTGTTTAGGAAGTCCTGATTTGTTTAGCTGAGATTAGCTGCTAAATCAGCTGGGTATGAAAGATAATAAAGTTTAGCTTTCTGAGATCTTTTACAACCATGTCAGCATTATTATCTTGAAATGTCTGATCCAAATTCTCAGCGCTTAAAGACATTTCCATTCATTCACCTGGCAGATCGAGCATAGAGACGAGCAGGTGAAGGTTAAGGACATTGCTCAAAGGCGTTAAAGTAGCTCCTGTTACTACTGAATCATAATGCCAGGGCTAGTTCAGGGGAAAAAACACATTTTTTCAGCAACTAGTGAACATTTGTATGAATTTGAACCATGAACCATATGGAAATTCCTCAATGGATTGCTGAAAGATGGCAAGAAGTTCGTGTTCTTATCATAAGACATATTTAAGCATCTGTCTGAGCCTATAGACTGATATCTGTGACTGATAAACTATGTGTACTGCATTTTGATACCAAAATCAAACACGTTTTCAGATTTCCTCAGTGGTGTTAAGAATCTCGGGAATCATCTTCATCATACTCATCATCATCATCATGAATTCAGGGAGTATTTTCTGCATTATCAAATATTTCTCAAAGAAATCTCTTTGGTATCACTCACTTTCACTTTAGAGTTTATGATTAATCCCAGAACTCATCAGAAAATTTCCAAAATCTGCTCAGGATCTAATCTAATCAGGAATCTCAGAATTTCCTTGACATTGCCATAAGTACCAAACAATATAATCAGGGACATCTAGAAGTCTTAAAATCATATACAAATGCTCAAAATCCCATCACTATAATCTGGAATCTCTGGACTTCCCTTGACACTGTCAGGAATTCCCAAAATTCCTGTCAGGAATGTCCCTTAACATAACTAGGAATGCCCGGTGTCTCTTCAGGGTCCCCAGTAATAAATTTCACAAAATTCCTCTTAAATCATTTAGGAATTCTCAAATTCTCATCATCATTAGGGACTCTAGAGATATTCTCAACATCCTCAGAGACCCCAGGAAAATCTTCTGCCTCTTTAGAAGACCAGAAGAATCTCCCCAAGACCAGCTATGATGCCAAAATTCCTTCAGAGGATTCCTAAACATCATCAAGACTCTTTTAAATCTGCTCAACATCACCGAAAATCCCCTCCACATAAACACAGTTTGAGGAAATATGTTCAAGATTCCCAGAAATCTCCTCATCTGGAATTCCATGAACATTCACACACACAAAAAAAAAGCCTTATGAGCTGCTAATCTTCATCAGGAACCCTTCATCATGAAATCTTCTAAACTTCACTACAGTTCCCAAAAATCTGTTCAACACCATCAGGAATCGTGGAAATCTCCTGAACACCAACCAGCAACCTCAGACCTTCCATCAACATCTCCTCAAACATATTCAGGAATCTGAACTCTCATAAACAAAGCATCATTTGTAAGATGATATGCTCTTGACCTCAGTTTATTATTACCAAAACACTCAAAATGATCTGAAGAACAAGGTAGAAGGAAACAACAAAAGAAGCATAAAAGGAAGCAGGAACACAAGACCATATCAGGTTCATCTCTTGATGGTGGATCCATAGATTCCACCTGCTTTCCACAGCCCAGACACCATTACACCACCTCCACCAGCAGCCTGAGCTGTGTACACACTGATACACCACCATCACCAGCCTGAGCTGTGGACCCACCATTACACCACCTCCACCAGCAGCCTGAGCTGTGTACACACTGATACACCACCATCACCAGCCTGAGCTGTGGACCCACCATTACACCACCTCCACCAGCAGCCTGAGCTGTGGACACACCGATACACCACCACCACCAACATCAGCAGCTTGTGCAGTGGACACACCAATACACCACCAACAACACCACCAGCAGCTTGTGCTGTGGACACACCGATACACCACCACCACCACCACCAGCCTGAGCTATGGACACACCGTTACACCACATCCACCATCACCATGAGCTGTGGACACACCGTCACAACACCTCCACCACCACCATGAGCTGTGGACACACCGTTACACCACCTCCACCACCACTGTGAGCTGTGGACACACCGTTACACCACTTCCACCAGCACCATGAGCTATGGACACACCGTTACACCACCTCCACCACCACTGTGAGCTGTGGACACACAGTTACACCACTTCCACCAGCACCATGAGCTATGGACACACCGTTACAACACCTCCTCCAGCAGTCTGAGCTGTGGACACACCAATACACCACCAACAACAACACCAGCAGCTTGTGCTGTGGACACACCGATACACCACCACCACCAGCCTGAGTTATGGACACACCGTTCCACCACCTCCACCACCACCATGAGCTGTGGACACACCGTTACACCACCTCCACCACCACCATGAGCTGTGGACACAAAGCAGGTCAAATCCATGGATCCATCACCAAGAGTTGATCCTGATATTGTGTGTTCTTGATTCCTTTACACTTTTTGTTATGAGATGCTTTTCTTCACACACATCTGGCTCCTTCATACCAACTGGGCAGTGTTTAAATGGAATTGTTGCTGACCAGATACATTACCTTATGGCTACACAATTTACCAAGTTTGCTTCCAGCATGATGTCACAAAGCTCAGAAAGAATAAAAAATGGTCAACAGTGGAGTACCAGTTTCACGAATGCAAGACTGAATGGGCAGGAATTATGTATTGGAATCACATCAACACGGGCCAGAAGCACAAGGGAACGTTTCCAACACCTTGTGGAATCCATTGGCATGAAAATTCGAGAGCAAACCAAGACTTACACAATATTAAGACACTGGTAGATCCAAACACTTTGAATCTACCACTGCTCAGAGCTTGAGCAAGCCCTTTTATACTAGAGATAAATGTAAGAGTTTGAAGTTTCTGCCAAATGCCATACATGTAAAGGCAAAATTAGTATGGTGTTCCAGTGACCAAGTGGCCAGAGTGTATAACGTACAAAAGCTAGAAGTGAAAACTCAAAGGTTAATCCAAAAAAACAGGAAATTATCTAAACACCAGGAATCTCCAAAACAGGCCAAAGCACAGACTCAGAGCTAGAACTAATCATGAAAATCCGACAGGCAGGAAAATAATTAAGCGCAATGCTGAGCACAGACTAAATATTTGTGTGAATGTTTTGAGGATTCTGTGATGAGTTGCGAAACAAACCACAGGTGTTAATAATCAGGTGTGATGGACAGCTAGGCACGTGGTAGCATTGAGGGGCCGGGTCCAAGCAGAGCCAATCTGAGGCATGGAGTTCATTAGGGACATCAAAAATCCCTTAAGCCTCCTCAAATCCTGGAGGTGCAGGAATCCTAAAATTGCCATAAACGTTACTGGGATTCCCTGAAATGTGATCGGTAAACAGTTCTCAGAAATCTCCCCGACATCATCGCTACTAGGAATCACGGAGTTCATCAGTCATACAAGAGCAGACAGACTCTGTCAGCAGGCCTCAGGTGTGTCTAAAATGAGCTCCATCACCAGGCATGATGTCATTCTGCGGCACGGGTTTCTCTGACAGCCAAATCCGGTGACATCATCTCACAAGCTTGTGCTGTGAGCACAAAAAACAGGCATTGGAACAAGCTATTTTATTTCTCTCAGCCTTCATGCACTTGCAATTGTATTTATCCTAATATATCCCAATATGTAAAAGATTCTGTACTCACTCTCCTTCTGTCTGCCACTTACACTTTTCCTTTGTTTGTGAAAACTGATTTAATTTAGATATTTTTTTGCTGTATATAACTAATCTTTAAAACCTTTAATTAATTTTTAAATTAGCCAGAATTTTTTTTCTCCAATTTTCCCTTCTCTGATTTGGTGCAAAAAATACAAACCTGGCAACCCCAAGCATAGAAGAGTGCCATAGAAGCTTTTGTTTGTACGTTTATTGATTTTTCTTTACTTTCAATCCCGACATGAGCATTCTTTCTCACATCGCTCTCTATAGTTATTTTTTTATAAAGCCATTCATTTCCACTCTACGATTCCTCGGCTCCCCACAGGCCATAGTTTGTGTATTAGAGCGTCGTGTGTGTGTGTGTGTGTGGGTGATGGCATTTGAGTCATGTCAGCATGCCCTGCCTTTCCTGATCTGCTGGTTTGTAATCAGACACCGAAGCAATTTAGTTTCAGCCATCGGTTCACGTCATGTAGCACAAAACACAATCGCAGACAGCTGAGTTTCAAGGAAGCTCCATTTCCCTTCTCTGTTCTGAAGTTCTTCTTTGTTGGTTGGTCATGCTATGCTAGAG
>NC_080713.1:26648698-26658698 GCF_019097595.1 Hemibagrus wyckioides
ACTGAATCCATAGAGAGAGACGCTATTTAATAGGAGTGAGGGACAGAGAGAGAGAGGGAGAGTGAGAGAGAGATGGAGGGAGAGACGGGGGATGGAGACTAAAATAGAGTGTTGCAGTGTGACTAAGACGCTAATTACATGGAACAGCATTCTAACACACAGTAGTGAGAGAGAGAGTGTGTGTGTGTGTGTGTGTGTGAGAGAGAGAGAGAGAGAGAGAGAGAGAGAGAGAGCATACTCTTCAGCGCTTGACTAATAAAATGCTCCATTCACAGAAAGCGCCTCAAGGACGATGCTGCTCTAACACTGCCTTCATTTCCTCTATAGTGTTTCTAAATCAGCCAGTGTGTGTGTGTGTGTGTGTGTGTGTGTGTGTGTGCTTTTGTGATCTTCTCAGCAAAAAAAAAAAAAAGACAGAATGTGAAGCT
This sequence comes from Hemibagrus wyckioides, assembly GCF_019097595.1. Lineage (NCBI taxonomy): Eukaryota > Metazoa > Chordata > Actinopteri > Siluriformes > Bagridae > Hemibagrus > Hemibagrus wyckioides. Next base: position 26,649,127 of record NC_080713.1, read on the forward strand.
TTTCACCTTCTGACCTTGTGCATAATGAGTGTGTGTTAGCAAGAGATTTAAACCCCATACAGTAATCTATGTGTGTGTGTGTGTGTGTGTGCATACTTTGGAATGTGGGGTGTGTTCCCTGACCAGCGTCTGTATGTGTGTGTGTGTGTTCTTGCAGTCAGAGATTACAGTGATACGCGGCTAAACCAATAACTTGTGCCACATGCTGTGGACCAGCGAGCATCCTGTAATTAACACTCCTTATCGTCTGATCGGGTCGTGTTCCAATCACTCAGGGATCTAAAGTGGAGGGAAGGCTGTGAAGGCGTTAGAGGTTATTGGAACACTCCCGTCCTTCCTCTCTGGGCTGTGATCTGTGCTTTGCTCTAATCTCGCTGTCTCTCTCTCTCTCTCTCTCTCTCTCTCCTCAGGCACTAACAAAGCCCTGTTGTTATAAATCTGTAAAGTAACACCGTGTGTGTGTGTGTGTGTGTGTGTGTGTGTTTCTGCTGACTAAACAGTTGCTTTAGGAGTGAGCTGCTGCTGATTATCTCCTCTCTCCTGTACCTGTCAGCTTCACAGAAACACAGAGACACCCACGGTGGGGGCTGAACTGCCTGCAAGTGTGTGTGTGTGTGTGTCTGTGTGTCTGTCTGTGTGTGTGTGTGTGTGTGTGTGTGTAAGAATTTTTGGGTTAGTGGTAAGTACATCAGTCTCACTCCTTTGCATACACACACACACACTCTTTTGCACTCAGCTCTGACCTGTACACCCTCTGACTACATCATCTTCAACTCTGACTCCTGCAAATCTGGCTTTTTTATACTTAACTCTGACTCCTTCCTCAACTCTGACTCCTTCACACTCAACTCTGACTCTTTCCTCAACTCTGACTCCTTCACACTCAACTCTGACTCTTTCCCTAACTCTGACTCCTTCACACTCAACTCGACTCTTTCCTCAACTCTGACTCCTTCACACTCAACTCTGACTCCTTCATCAACCTTGACTCCTTCCTCATTGTCTCCTTCCTCATCTCTGACTTCATCCTCAACTCTGACTCCCTCCTCGTCTCTGACTGCTTCCTAAACTCTAACTTATTCCTCAACTCTGACTCCTTCACCCTCATCACTGAGTCCTTCCTCAACTCTGACTCCGTCCTTCTCAACTCTGACTCCTTCCTCAAATCTGAATCCTTCACCCTCATCTCCGACCCTTTCATCTCTGACTCCTTCTTCATATCTGACACCTTCCACAACTCTGGATCCTTCCTTATCTCTGACTCGTTCTTCAACTCTGACTCCTTCATACTAAACTATGACTCCTTCCTCATCTATGACTCCTTCCTCATCTCTGACTCCTTCACCCTCATCTCAGACTCCTTCATCTCTGATTCCTTCATTCTCAACTCTGACTCCTTCCTCAAATCTGACTCCTTCCTCAACTGTGACCCTTCACTTTCAACTCTGACTCCTTCATCTCTGACTCCTTCCTCCTCTCTGACTCCTTCACCCTCAACTATGATTCATTCACCCACATCTCTGACTCCTTCAAAATCTACTCTGACTCCTTCCTCAACTCCAGCCTCTTTCATCTGTCTCCTTCCTCATCTTCAATTTCTTCGCCATCAAATATGACTCCTATCCCCCCTTTATCTCTAATTCCTTCACACTCATCTCTGACTCCTTCCTCATCCCTGACTCCTTCCTCATCTCTGTCTCTTACTCTATCACCCTGACTCCTCTGTTTATGGAGCTTGTTATGCAATAACAAGCAATGCTACTTTCTCAATTTTCCCCAATTCTGCCTCCTCTGCCTCCAGCCTGATGTGCTCTTTTGTCTTTAATCTGCTTAGAGAGAGCACGAGATGGAGAGAAACATAAAGAGAAGGAGAAAGAACGAGACTCACATGGTGACTAATTTCCCCTGCAGTGTGCTCAGCTCATACAGCTGCTGGCTGTTCACTGAGTCACCAGCAACTTTGTTTTTTATCTCACACACACACACACACACACACACACAAAGTGATTTGGTCAAAGTGTGGGAGTAGGTTATGTACATCGCTACAAACCGTGCAATTTGTCTATCTCTCTCTCTCTCTCGCTCTCTCTCTCGGGTGTGTTTAAAAAGCTAAACACGTTATGCTCTGTACCGCTCTTTTCAAGTCCGTGTTTCCCTTCCCACATTATTCAGCACTTCTGATTCCCTGCTCACAGAGTGTGCTCTTCTATCTCCTGTAACACTCGAGAAAATAAAATGTCTGGGAACAGCTCTAATGAGCGTTAATGACCTGAGTGTGGTACTAATTAACAAACAGGGATTTGCCTTTAGGCTTCAGTGATCCAGCTCCTCATCATCCTTTCCTTCATCCATGACTCTCCTGAGGTCTGGAAATATATAAGCATCTATACAGTATCCTCATACCATATATGGAAAAATATGAAGAGATATTATGTGTATGATTGAGACAAAAGCAGTTAAAGTGTCCATGCACTCATCTGGAGTAACCGCTTGCTCAGGGTCATGATGATTTTGGCCTTCCTCAACTCTGACTCCTTCCTCAACTCTGACTCTATCACCCTCATCACTGATTCCTTTCTAATCTCTAACTCCTTCTTCAATTCTGACTCCTTCCTCAACTCTGACTACAAGCAGGTCTTGAACCCGGGTCTCCAGCAAAAGGAGGCTTAAGACTGCAGCCTCTAGCGTCAGTCGCTAGTTCGCCTCTTGAGATCAGGGGAGTGAGGTGTACCTGCACATCACCTGCTGCTGGCCTCCGTTGCATATAGGAAGTTTAGTATAAAAGTATGAATATATTCTAAACACTACATCCACATTAACTCTTTTTCCCCAAAGGCCAAAAATTTGAATTTCCTCCTGTTTTGTTGTGGCCATGTTCAGTAATGCCTTTATTTGTCACATATACATTACAGCACAGTGAAATTCATTCTTCACATATCCCATCCTTGGAGGTTGGGGTCAGAGCACAGGGTCAGCCATGATACAGTGCCCCTGGAGCAGAGAGAGTTAAGAGCCTTGCTCAGTGGCAGCTTGGTAGTGCTGGGGCTTGAACCTCCAATCTTCCATTCAATGACCCAGAGCCTTAACCACTTGAGCTAACACATACTGAATGTCTTTATCATGTCCCACTCCACAGTGGAGGTTAATATGAAGCATAATGAAAGTAGACACTCAGAGTTTTAAGATTTTGTAATGTTTTCTACATATTTCTGCTTTTCCCTAGAATACTAGGGGCATGTTCCTAAACAAACAAAACCGGTTATTTTTTCCCACACAAATCTTTCTATCTTCAGAGTAAATGATGTCAATATCAAACCCGTTTCTGCTCTCTGAGACGCCCCAAGTGCTTGTTCTTAATCATTTAAAATGTGAAGGTGTTTATCTACAACTCCTAACACGCTACAACAGAGGGAAAAACACACTGAAAGCCAACAGAGTCCTGACTCATTTTATATCAGACTCACAGCCATTCATTTCTTTATACTGATTGATAATGTCCCATGTATAGGATTCGGAACTAGGCTAGCCAAGAGATTTCCATTCGGTTACTCCAATGCTGCTTTAACTCAGTATACAAACCAGTAAAACAGGTAGAAATAGAAAAGAAAGGTTTTTTTTTTTTTTGCACATTAGCTAATATATGTTTCGTTGTGCTTAGACGGTGTGTTGAAGGTTGATGTCAAACCGTCTGCATAGTAAATTTCTCAGAGCATTTCCAAGGGAGAGCCTTTCTTTGTTGAATTATTTTCCTGTATCATGGTTGTGTGTTGGAAATACACCCCAGGCAACTTTTAACGATCAGTTCCTACTGCACGTTCCCAGCTGAGAGGTTGTGTGTGTGTGTGTGTGTGTGTGTGTGTGTGTGTGCGCACTTGTCTGTTTGTGTAGGTACGTAGTACATGTGTATTTGGTTCCATGGCCCCGTGTGCTGATTGCATGTAATGAATGAAAAACACTGGGTTCGAGAAAGAAAAAGAGAGAGATAACAGAAGAGGGAAAGCGTGCAGCCTCTGAAGTCTAACTCCCCTGAGAGATTACTCTGTCTGGTCAAAGGGTTATAGCATTTACACGGGGCGATTTCTCTCCCTGAAGGAAAAGATATATCCAAATACGAAAACACTCATTATCTATAAGCGCTGCAGATTGGAGCATATTAGCAGAGGCTTAAACTGGGGGGAAAGGTTTTAAAGGTGCAATTACGAGAGCCTAAAGAATTGCACCATGGGAAATCCTGAGAATGCCAATGTTGCTGTAAAACCACCATAAAGCTTTACAATTGTGTGTGTGTGTATGTGGTTGCAAACCAACAAACACAGTAAGTACACATTTTAGCCCACAATAAATCGAAACAGCTTCACTCTCTCAGGTTCTCACAGTCTCACGCCTCACATCCCTTCCATCCCTCTCTCAGAGGAAGTGATGTTATCTGCCACTTCCTGTCCGTGTGGGCTGATTTAGGACGTCTGTGTGGACATGTGTGTGTGTGTGTGTGTGTTTGCGAAGGAGTCTATGTTTACTCCAGTAAGCATGTGTGTGGCCCGGAGTGTTTGTTTGGCGTGGTTTGCTTTTAGAAGCTTTCGCTTTGCCTCTCGATTTTATTTACTGTGAGCCTGAGCGGTTTGATCTGAGTGGAGAGACTACATGAGGTCAGGTCAGATCTCAAATCTGAGGTTTGAGGGAAATCTGGGTTCAATTATGTTGACACAACATCATGTGTTGCTGACCTGATAATGAGCTTAAATGATGAAGGGGAACCTGAGTGGACAGAGAAAGAGAGAGAGAGAGAGAAATATAGAGAGAGACTTTTTTTATTTCAGTGTTTTGCTTCTTCAGTCAGTATATTCAGTATATTCAGTATATATAGTATATTCAGTTCTATACCTAATTTTTTGGGCTTTATGCCAAGATTTAAAGACAGCGGTGAAAGCAATGGAAATCCCTCGTATTAGTATAGTATAGTGTATTAATATTAGTAAGGTGTTCCTAATAAAGTGCTCAGTGAGTGTATTTAGCAAGTACGGTTAGCATGCTAGCACAGAGTCACCTGTAACTCAAACCACTTAATAAGTGCTTTATTTAATACCAGCGTTTCTCGTCAAGACTAAAAATAAAGAAAAGGCATAAAATAAAAGCAACGTGAGCGGCGTCTGACATGCTAATGTGAATCTAATATAAAGCCATTACTATTTCTGTCATCAGTTACTGCTGTACTCCTGTATCAGATAATGCAGCTTATTATCCCTGTAGGACTCCTGCTGTCCACCTGCTGTTAACTCTAATGCTTTTTACCTCCATTTTCCATGCTGATCTTTATAATGTGCTCCTTTTATTTTTTTTTACAATGCCACTAATCTCTCCGTGTCATCGCTCTCGATTCCTCAGAGTGACAGACACTAGATCAAACCCTCCCACACGGTCTTTTCACTGAAGGCCATAAGTAAAAGAAAGTCATCGATCCGATACGATGTGCCGTGTAGACGTAAAGGTAGAAAAGCCGCTAGAGTACGACTATTATTGAACACCTTTTCTATGAAACTTCCTTTCTTTTAGTTTAAGACTCATCTGATCTACATAGACTTCCTGTTAGTCTTACTGTAGCTACAGTGACTGGAAAATAAAAAGGAATAAATGAATAATGCATTTAGATGAAGAAATGAATAATAGAATGAGAAGTTAATGTGGCGGTAAATGGACGGATCATCTCCCGCAGCTGAGCTGTTATCAGGATAATTAAAAACAGATCAGGTCACAATCCTCCTCCGTCTCTGCTGATAAGAAGTGATAACACGGTGTGTGTTTGAGCTTGTTGCGGAAAGCAGCTCTCGACTTACCCATAATCCTCCTCCACCCTTTTCACACCTTTTAGCTAACCTTGTTTTGTACACTTCCTCACAGAGAATGGAGAAGTAGCTGCTGTTCAGTGAACAGAAATATAACCTGACCCGGAGACAAACCCGAACCCAGGGTGAACTTTCAAGAAACAAGAGTACATAACAAGTTTACTGCTTAACATAAGGTAAAAAAAAAAACATTTAGATACAGACCTAGAACCTTGAGCCTAGAATAGAAAAAAGGAGGAAAAACATTATTATTATTATTATTATTATTATTATTATTATTATTATTATTATTATTATTTACCCATTTATTTATTTACTTATTTTCATTTTATTTACCCCTTACCTAAAATTAAAATTGAACACACTTTCTATATTATTATTATTATTATTATTATTATTATTATTATTACTACTACTACTACTACTACTACTTTCATTTATTTACTCATATGTTTATTTATTTGTTTATTTATTTTCATTTTATTTACCACTTCTTGTCTGATTTGTGAACTTGTTTTTAATTTAGTTTAATTTATTTTTATTATTATTATTATTATTATTATTATTATTACTTTCATTTTATTTACTCATTTATGTATTTATTTATTTATTTACTTATTTTCATTTTATTTACCACTTCTGGTCTGATTTGTGAATTTTATTTTATTTTATTTTATTTTTTTATTTTATTTTATTTTATTTTATTTTATTTTATTTTATTTTATTTTATTTTTAAAGTCCAGTATGAACCCAGAAAGTTCAAATCTGATTGGACGAAGAAGTGCGTCAAAAAATCTTACACAAGAAGTTCAGTACCTAAACCAGACCATTTTCTAAATTCATTGTCGGCACTGTTTAGCTGTTCATCACTCTTGTCCTGCTATAACCCAGTTAACAGTAGAGACTTGGAAGTAAAATTCCTCCGCTCATTCTGGCTTTCATCTGCTGCTGCTTGTAAAACTCATGACATCTTTACTGCCATGACCTTTGACCCTAAGAATGAGATTACACAGCTACTGCTAAAACACTTCAAACAGATGAACAGTGTGAATTTTTATTTCTTTCTGAGAGAAAAGACGCTCTATCAGCGTCAGACAGGTGCGCGGGTCTTCCACCAATCAGAGAAGAGCATTTGAAAGCCTCCGTTTATTTACACGAGCATTAACGTAGTGCTGTTTAATGAAAACGTGCCTCGTCATCCAAATCTCGGGAATGGGACGACTTTTCTGTCTCTGTACCGAAGTCAAAAATAAAGAGGTGGTAATAAATGTAGGAATTAATGAGTCATTGATAAAAAGGGAGTTTAGTGAAAACATTATTGCAGCTGAAGTCTGAGTGCTGAAGGTGCCTTTTTCTTTCTCCTCTTTTGTGGAACAGTGGTGCAAATGAAAAGATGTCTAAAAGTAGATCAGGGGACTGACCTCCTGCTTGGACAAGACCTGTTTTTTTTCACATTTCTGTAAAAAATAAGGCTTGGAGTTTTTTTACCCTGAAAGCCCCTAGTGGTAGAATAGCTTTTATTACACATTTAGCTATATCATGCTGAGCAGGAGGTCAGCTCAACCCGTCCCACCATCTCTCAGGGTAAGAGGTAGGTATACATCTAGACTCTGTCCGAACAGCCGAGTCACTGACCGTCTTCAAATGCTAGGTGAAGACCTACCTCTTCTTGAAGCACTTAAACTATTATTTCCCCTGTCTGTTTGATGTATTGTTGTATGTTGTAAAATGTTGTTAATGTTGACTATTCATCTAGAAGCGCATTTGTGAGGTCAGGCACTGATGTTATGATGACGAGAAGGTCTGGCTCACAGTCTTCACTCTAATTCATCCCAAAGGTGTTCTATCAGGTTGAGGTGCAGTTCCTCCACACCAAACTCATCCATGTCTTTATGGACCTTGCTTTGTGCACTGGTGTGCAGTCATGTTGGAACAGGAAGGTGTCATCCCCAAACTGTTCCCACAAAGTAGGGAGCATGAAATTGTCCAAAATGTCTTGGTATGCTGAAGCATTAAGAATTCCTTTCACTGGAACTAGCGCAGGGTCAGCCATGATACAGCACCCCTGGAGCAGGGAGGGTTAAGGGCCTTGCTCAATGGCCCAACAGTGGCAACTTGGCCGTGCTGGGGCTCGAAACCCCGATCATCAACGACCCAGAGTCTTAACCACTTGAGCTACCACTGCCCACTGATTTGGAGGGGTGTCCCGAAACTTTTGGCAATATAGTGTATATCACGCTAGGTTATTAGAAAAGAGCCACACTTCCTGTATCCGGTAACTTTGCAGGAGAAATTAAACAAAGCAGCTTAGTATTTTATTGAATCACATGACCACAATCCACGGACTCCACTTCCCATCAAGCACTGCAACCTCCAAACATGGCTGCTATGGACTACTCTCTGCAGAACACACTATCTCACTCTTGCTGTTAGTTACTGAGCTACTGATTTATCTCAGCTGTGTTTAATTTGCCACACACACACACACAATTGATGTTTACTCAGTTTATGCTCTGTTTCTGACTATACAAAGATATTCCAGTTTATAATCATTTAGTTTTTATTTCATTTCCTGGTCTAGTTATCTGTGCTATCTGTCACCTTACCCTATTTGCCCCTATTCAATCACCTGACCTGCATCGGTGTTCTGAATCTCTAAGTGGTTAAAGCTCTGGGTTGTTGATCGGAAGGTTGGGGTTCAAACCATCAAGACCATCAAGCTCCACTGTTGGGCAATTGAGCAAGGCCCTTAACCCTCTCTGCTCCAAGGGTGCTGTATCATAGCTGCCCCTGTGCCCAAACTACCTCAGCTGGTGTAATGGAGGCCAGCAGTAGGTGGTGTGCAGGTAAACCTCACTCCCCTGATCTCAAGAGGCGTACTAGCGACTGACGCTAGTGGCTGCCGTCTTAAGCCTCCTTGTTAGTGTGCCCGCCTCCCATGCCGGAGTTCGAGACCCGCTCGGAGTAGGTGTGAGTAGGTAACCCGGGGGGTTACATTGGTGCCGTGACCCGGATGGGAGTGAGGTTTAGGGGGGCGAGTGTAACAGAGGCCAGCTGTAGGTGCTGTGCTAGTAAACCTCACTCCCCTGATCTCAAGAGGTAACCTAGCGACTGACGCTAGTGGCTGCAGTCTTAAGCCTCCTTGCTAGTGCACCTGCCTCGCATGCTGGGGGGTCACACTGGGATATGTGAAGAAAAGAATACCAAGTGCTGTATTGTATATGTGTTGGTGATAATAAAGATTTCTGTCTTCTTCTTCTATCTATCTAAATTGCCCCAAAGTCTAAATAAGTACAAACTGGTGTCCCATCCAGGCTGTATTCCCAGCTCGTGCCCAGGATTCCCGGGATACTCTCCAGGATGAAGCGGTGACTGAAGGCGAAAGAAATCTTTCTAAGCTTTTCAGTTTGAGATTATCTTGACGTTATAGCAAAAGAAATGAGTGTTTAGGTCAGAAGAGGTCAGCTACCAGATGCATGGAGTTCAAACTGCATGTTAATAAACTATAATAACGATGTAATTATGTAATAGCTTTACAGAGAGACAGCTCTCACAACAGTTGTGTTATTGTTTTTCTGGTTTTGCCATCGCAACCCTGAACGGGTGATGAGAAAAAAAGTTTTCAAATATTATTTGGCAAGTAAAGACGTGTATTTTAATAGTTCTAAGAAAAGAAAAATGAATGAAAGGTGAGCGCTTTGAGAAATGGTATTCATTTCCTGCTAATACTTC
>NC_080713.1:26663698-26668698 GCF_019097595.1 Hemibagrus wyckioides
TGGTAATGGATTTGATGGTGGTGATGATTTTGATGCTGGTGATGGTCTTGATATTAGTTATGGATTTGGTGGTGGTGATTTTGATGGTGTCGATGGTGGTGATGTTCTTGATGTTGGTGATGGTTTTGATATTGTTGATAGTCTTGATAGTAGTGAGGAATTTTAAGGTTGTGATGGATTTGATGGTGGCGATGATCTTGATTTTGATGTTGGTGATGATCTTGAAGTTGGTGATGGATTTGATGGTGATGGTTTTGATGGTGTTGTTGGTAGCAATGTTCTTGATGTTCTTGATGGATTTAATGGTGGTGATGGTCTTGATAATGGTATTAGTCTTGATGTTGGTGATGGATTTAATGGTGGTGATGGTCTTGATAATGGTATTAGTTTTGATGTTGGTGATGGATTTAATGGTGGTGATGGTTTTAGTCTTTATGGTCTTGTGAGAAGTGGACAAACTAAAGCACTAAAGCACTTCTGCATGATTCTTTGAAGCAGAATGCCCCTGAAGGCCATTGTAAAGATTCTAAAGTCATTCACAGATGATTATATCTTTAATTCCCTGGTGTTCTGGTGTGTATTAATACTTAAAATAGGTCTAGGCAGATTATCAGACATGTTGCATTTTCACACAGCTATTTCAAGGACAAAAATGGATCGTACGTCAGCGCTCTTGGACTGGGAAGTCAAAGTACACCAGTGTACGCTAGAGACACTGCAATCTCACACGTCTAAGGGAACGTCTCAGTCTTACACTCTGTGTTTCCTCATTTAGTCATCACTCCTGCCAGAGAGGCGCGCTAGCTCCCACTGACTCCATCTGCTGAACGTAGTGTCGGGACACACACACACACACACACACTGTGCACTGCCTGCATCTCTCCACAGGACAACAAGGGGCCCCATGATAGCGGCGTAAAAGGAGGAATCAGAGTGAGAGACGAAGAGGAGGAGAGTGTTAAGAGGTGCGTGGGCAGAGATGAAGAATGAAGAGAGGATGTGGGAGCGAGGAACAAAAAGAGAGAGAAAGAGAGATAGAGAGAGGAGGGGGAAAGAGGTCGAGTCATGATGCTCCGAAGCAGCAACGCTACCTGTCTGCTTTATAATAGAGCGTAATGGCAGACAGGTGACTCATTCGAGAGCGAGAGAGAATATGACTCATGGCTCTCGCTCCACAGTGTGTGTTAGCTTTGTTCCACGATTTATTTAGTGACAAGCCTGAAATCTCAGTCACATCCTTAATAATCCCTCATTTCCGCTCAGCAGCTTGTCAACATTACAGCGCTCAACATCGCTGCTGTGGAGAAGGCTTAGACTTTCACAAGCTCCATAATTCCTGTCCATAATTGAAGGGGATTACAGAAAAATTCCTTCAAATGTTGAGGATTGTTGGATTTCGGTTTGATTTTTATACTGACAGTGATTTTATGTGACAGTGCATAGAGTTTCACTGATTAAAGAATTAGAAAATAATGATTTAACCCACAAACCGTTCTGGAAAAATATTTCTCTGTGTGTTTGTGTACAAAAATACACATTATAATTCTTACATAGGAATCTATCTATCTATCTATCTATCTATCTATCTATCTATCTATCTATCTATCTATCTATCTGTCTGTCTGTCTGTCTGTCTGTCTGTCTGTCTGTCTGTCTGTCTGTCTATCTGTCTGTCTGTCTGTCTGTCTGTCTGTCTGTCTGTCTGTCTGTCTGTCTGTCTGTCTGTCTATCTATCTATCTATCTATCTATCTATCTATCTATCTGTGCCTATCTATCTATCTATCTATCTATCTATCTATCTATCTATCTATCTATCTATCTATCTATCTATCTATCTATCTATCTATTCTAAAAAAAAAAAAAAAATAAACTTATTTTAAGTCTTATTTATTTACTTATTTATTTATTTTTAGAAATTCATTAAACCAAGAGACTTTAAGTAGGATAATATAATTATTTTTTTTTATAATTAAAAAAAAGGTAGATTTAAAAAGTATTATAGTAATATATTAATATATTCCACTACAGAAATTCTAAAATACACTTTAATGTACATTGTCATTTTTTTTTATTATTATTTAATGCTTAGACCTCTAAATTTAGCTGCTTTTTAACAATTTCATTTGGATGGCCAAAACTTCAGCACTTCATCACTGTGCTGTTTTATTCAACCAGTTCATTTCTTTAATATTTTTTAGTTTTAAGAATATCTCAGTTTGACAGGAGGGCTTTTTTTAATTATTATAATTAATAAATATACAATTTGTCTATAACAGCAGCTGTAAAAAAGCACAGCTGTATTTTAATACACTCAAATGCATTATGGTTTCTATAGTAACCGCAAACACAGGGATTGGATGATGAAACCTCTACACTAAGTCATGGAAGGAGTCTCCAGTTCCGGTGCTTTCTACCGGAGGAAACATAAAATTTCGACACAGAGTTTCTCAGGAAAATGTCAGTGTGTGTTTGTAGCTGCATTTATAATATAACACACTCCTCTTTATTTGAAATAACTTTTTAATTTTATTGAAATTTTACTCCAACTCCATAGTTTAGCAAATTATTTGTGCATTATAAGGAAATACGAATTTGAAGGTCAGTGTCTCTGTGTGAAAATTCATTTCAGTTGAAAGCGCCCTAAGGCCAATTTCCCATATGCATGAACAAAGCCAAGCCGAAATGGTTTGTGCATTAAAGATATTCACGGCGGGTGAACGCTGTGCTGAAAATATTCAAACACCGCTCCACAGTAATGGCTAAATCATATGCTAAACTTAAATTACTTTTTTTTTTTTTAAAAAAAATAAATAAATAAAATAAACGTTTTATTTACATTCAAATACTCTATAATTAAAGAGCTCGAGGCTTTACGGACCTCTTACCTCCAAAAACATTGTTTTTTTCTGGAATAGTTTTAAACTAACACTGTTTTTTTTTTTTTAACCCCCATTGTGTCAAACACTTATTATCACAGAAACTCGAACCTGATCCTGATAGAGCGTAGAAGTGGGTGAAAGGATGAGAGAGTTTGGTGTGGAGGAACTTCACAGAGTCCTGACTTCAACCTGTTAGAACACCTTTGGGATGAATTAGAGCGGAGACTGCGAGCCAGACCTCCTCGTCCAACATCAGTGCCTGACCTCATAAATGTGCTTCTAGATGAACGGTCAAAAATTCCCATAATCACACTCCTAAACCTTGTGGAAAGCCTTCCCAGAAGATTTGAAGCTGTTATAGCTGCAAAGGGCGGACCGACTCTATATTACATTCATGTGCATGTAAAGGCAGACGTCCCAAAACTTTTGGCAATGTCGTGTACCTCGTGAAACAGGGAAAAGGTCAGCTAATTAAAAAGTGTTAAAAGTTTGTAACAACTATTTTGAAGGGCAAAATGTAAAGAGTAAAACATTGACTTGAGTAAGAGCACGAGAATTCTCCTAAACGATGCTCGGCTACAGTGAGGAAGTACAATTACTCCGTATTTTCTACTCTTTCCTTTTAATGTTAAGTTTAATTTGCTGAATATCTGGATCATTTTTCCCTCACACAGTCCTCATTACCAGCTTTTTTTTCTGGCATTGACGGCGCTCAGATCTCTTTGTAGAATTGTATCTAAATTATATCTAATTGGCCTGATTAGATGAAATGGCCTGTTTCCTGTTTCGTGAGTGATTTGTGGATTGCGTAAACCCCACATGCCAGAAGCTGAGCTCATCGCCGCCAGCGGAGAAGACCTGGAAGTCACGGTCTCATAAGAGAGTGAGTAAATTGAACCCGTCGTGATCTACTCCTGGGAGACGTCCTGCGTCCTGCTTGATATCCTCTCCCTGGACAGTGACCCATATTTCCCATTTCAGAGTCCCCGTGCTTCCTGTGCTTGGGTTCCTCTTTTCAGCATCGCACCGAGACAACTGGCTCGGTTTCAAAGCACGACTTCCTCCTCCTCCGCCTGGCCTCACTGCATCCTGGAAAAGAGAAAACGCTGGAGGCATTGCATCCTGCTGTATGTGTGTGTGTGTGTGTGTGTGTGTGTTTGTGTGTGTGTGTGTGTAAGAGAGAGAGATTTTTACTCTGTCTACTTCCTGTCTGAAAGTTTTCCTCAACTGGTGGACTGCCAGAAGAGAGGAGCCGAGTTTATTCTCCCTGGACTGAAAGATGTCTAGAATGAAAAGAGATTTAATAAATAGAGAAATGAATGTTATCTGTCTGAAAGATCCTGCAGTGTGTGTGTAAGAATTTCTGCGAGACATTCCTCTTTCACGCAGCAGGATAAAGGGTCAGAATAGCAGAGCTGAGGTGAGTGAGGGAAAAGGAAGAGAACTTTACAGATGTTCCTTCCTGTGGTTTATTCCTGACCTCGTAACAGCTGCTTAGATTAATGTCACAAAGTGTAAGCCTGTGTCTTTTAGATCTTCTTACACAGAGCTATCACATAACAGAGGAGAGAAGAGGGAGAGGAGAGGAGAGGGAGAGAAGAGAAGAGAAGAAAAGAGAAGAAAGGAGAAGAGAAGAGAAGAGAAGAGAAGAGAAGAGAAGAGAAGAGAAGAGAAGAGAAGAGAAGAAAGTAGAAGAAAAGAGAAGAAAGGTGAAGAGAAGAGAAGAAAAAAGGGAAGAGAAGACAAGAGAAAAGAAAAGAAAAGAAAAAGATAAGAATATAAGACAAGAGAAAATAGAGAAGAGAAGAGAAGAGAAGAAAAAGGCAAGAGAAGAGAAGAGAAGAGAAGAGAAGAAAGAAAAAGGCAAGAGAAGAGAAGAGAAGAGAAGAAAGGAGAAGAGAAGAGAAGACGAGAAAAGAGAGAAGAGAAGAGAAGAGAAGAGAAGAGAAGAGAGGAGAAGAGAAGAAAGAAAAAGGCAAGAGAAGAGAAGAGAAGAAAAGAGAAGAAAGGAGAAGAGAAGAGAAGAGAAGAGAAGAAAAAAGGAAGAGAAGAAAAGACAAAAGAAAAGAAAAAGAAAAGAAGTGAAAGAGAAGACGAGAAAAGAGAGAAGAGAAGAGAAG
>NC_080713.1:26673698-26676198 GCF_019097595.1 Hemibagrus wyckioides
GTTTTTCAGGGGTTGATCTCGGCCCTTTAGTTCCAGTGAAAGGAACTCTTAATGCTTCAGCTTCATACCAAGACATTTTGGACAATTTCATGCTTTGTGGGAACAGTTTGGGGATGACCCCTTCCTGTTTCAACATGACTGCACACCAGTGACCAAAGCAAGGTCCATAAAGACATGGATGAGTGAGTTTGGTGTGGAGGAACTGCACAGAGTCCTGACCTTAACCCCACAGAACACCTTTGGGATGAATTAGAGTGGAGACTGAGAGTCAGACCTTCTCGTCCAACATCAGTGCCTGACCTCACAAATGCGCTTCAAGAGGAATGGTCAAAAAAAATTCCCATAAACACACTCCTAAACCTTGTGGAAAGCCTTCCCAGAAGAGTTGAAGCTGTAAAGGGTGGGACAACTCCATATTACATTCATGTGCATGTAAATGCAGCGATGGATACGGTCCAGTCTTCTCTCCCCACGTGCATCAATGAGCTTTGGCCACCTATGACCCTGTCGCCGGTTCACCACTGTTCCTTCCTTGGACCACTTTTGATAAATACTGACCACTGCAATTTGATAGATACTGACCACTGCAACAAACTCTGGGAAAAAAACAAGCTGTTGTAATGTTTTGTTCATGTTAAAGACATGGTGTTCTCCAGAACCGGTATTAGGGCCGGTATAATTTTGATGATCAGGGGAGTCATGAGTCAGGCTGAGCAGATGTTAATATAACTGAACACTGAAGGACACTTTAATGATTTAAGAACAATTCTCCGCTACAGAGG
This sequence comes from Hemibagrus wyckioides, assembly GCF_019097595.1. Taxonomy (NCBI): domain Eukaryota; kingdom Metazoa; phylum Chordata; class Actinopteri; order Siluriformes; family Bagridae; genus Hemibagrus; species Hemibagrus wyckioides. The sequence continues at coordinate 26,674,481 of NC_080713.1, forward strand.
ATTTTCTTGTACACTGTTAATGAGTGGAGAGATTCATTTAGTGAAGATATAAATGAATAAATCAAACTATCTCTGAGGCTGTCTGGTGTAATCTACAGAAACAGAAGAGAATAAGACAAGAAAAGTCTCCAGAGGAACCGTGGCAGGTTTTCCAATATGCAGGAAAAATAATTGTGCTTGATTTCTTATAAAATAAAGCTGCATGATGTTAGAATGAAGCAATGTTCCTGGATTTTTAATTATTTATTTTTTTACAGAGGTATGGACAATCTACATGTGTAACAGGTTACCCTCAGGGTAGGTTTATAGAGGCAGTTTACAGAAACTCCATCTTATTTAAATAATACAGAAATTAAAGATGATGATTAAGATGGTTGAATCTGCCATCAGAGGGAGGAGGTGGTGGATAAGAGGGAGGAGTCTCAAGTGAACTGAAATAATAATCTTGCATTATACACTTACAAAAAATATTTAAAAAGTGTATACATTATGTATAAATGATATCAAATTTATCTAAAAATTATATGTATGTATTTATATAAAAAAAATAATAATAATAAACAAAACAGAAAAAAATATCTAAGAAGGTTTTTTTTTTTGTTAATTGATTAATGAAGCATTATTTTATTTTGTTTTATTTTATTTTATTTTTTATTTATTTGATTTTATGAAGAAATTTGCAGGTTATGGATATTTACTTTCTGATTTTAATATGTATTTTATATGAATAAATTGCCCCCATATGTGAATGTGACTCTCTCTCTCTCTCTCTCTCTGTCTCTCTCTTCTCCATATCTTCTTCTAGATCTCTCTCTCTCTTTCTCTCTCTCTCTCTCTCGCTCTCTGCCCCAGCATTCCTTAACTCCACCCCTATGTTTTTGTATTTTTGCTTGCATTGGGTATATGTATATGCTAAATTACAAACACACTGTGACGTGTGTGTGTGTGTGTATTGTACTGTATTCCTGTCTCATGTCCAGTATTATTTTGACCAAGATTAAGGACTTACTGAAGATGAATGAATGACCATGCAACATTATCTCTTTTTCCGCTTGAAATCCCAAGCATCCTAATAGGCTAAAAGACGTGAATGTAAGTAGAGAATTCATGAAGGAATTAAGGCTAGCCTTTTTAATCTTGTCTAGAACTCTGCTGCAGTTTAATTCCTGCGGAGCAACTGATTGAGTGAGATCAGCAAGATACACCAAAGCTTTAAACATTCAGAGATTTCAACATCATGAGCAGCTCAGGGAGCTTGAATAAGACTGGTTGATTTCTTCTTGAGATATCAGTCTGAGGTCCATGCTCTTTGGTAATCTGGATTGAGTCTAAGTATGGTTTGATGTAGAGCCATAAACATGGATTAAATGTAGTACTTTCTTTAGCTATAAGTTTGTTTGGGGGTCAGTGGTGGTTCAAGTGGATAAGGCTCTGGGTTGTTGATTGGAAGATTGAGGTATAAGCCCCAGCGCCATCAGACTCCACTGTTGGGCCCCTGAGCAAGGCCCTTAACCCTCTCTGCTCCAGGGGCGCTGTATCATAGCAGCCCCTGTGCTCTGACCCAAACTTGAAGAAAAGAATTCCAAGTGCTATAATGTATATGTGACGATAATAAACACTTCATGCCCTCAGTTCTTCATACCACTGATTCACTGCTGCAGTGTTTCATTTTATATTTTATTTTGCTCCCATGAGCTGATTTTGTGAATTGAGAAACT
>NC_080713.1:26678698-26683698 GCF_019097595.1 Hemibagrus wyckioides
CTTTTTTTTAAAAATTAATTTTTTGCATAAATAACTGATTCAGAGTATAATGTAAGCTTCCAGGACCAGAGACCAATTCCATGAAACTCCTCCAGATGCAGGAGTTTCCTACCTCATAGATGTGTCCATTTTTTATTCCAGATGTTCCCGAGAGAAACCGATCGAACGCTTGGTAATCACTGGTCTGTGTTGAACTTTTATCTGTTATCTGTTTTCTGGTTTCTACTTCCTGCTGTTTCACACTCCTCTGGTTCTCCTCAGCACTCGTATCGACACTTCCCCGGATTCTCTCTCCGATGTCCTTCAGCCTGTGACCCGGAAATCAATCAGAGTTCTCCGTCATTAAGGACATATGGATTCTAACAGTGCGCTCTGAAGAAGTGTGTAGAGAAGAAACTTCCAGAACCAAGACGTCTTAAAGCACAACTCTTTACCTTTAATCTAGTGTTAGAAGGGCAGAGCAGAAATTCCAGACATTCTTTACATTCTTTAATAAAAGTGAAAGGAATGAGGTGAGTGTGTGAGTGGTGTGTGTGAGGAACATGTGTGTGTGTGTGTGTGTGTGAGGAACATGTGTGTGTGTGTGTGAGGAAAAGGTGTGTAAGGAGGTGTCTCTGAAAGAGGAACTGGTGTCTCTGAGGAACTGGTGTCTCTGAGGAACATCACTATGAAGAACTGGTGTCTCTGAGGAACTGGTGTCTCTGAGGAACATCACTATGAGGAACTGGTGTCTCTGAGGAACATCACTATGAGGAACTGGTGTCTCTGAGGAACTGGTGTCTCTGAGGAACATCACTATGAAGAACTGGTGTCTCTGAGGAACTGGTGTCTCTGAGGAACTGGTGTCTCTGAGGAACATCACTATGAGGAACTGATGTCTCTGAGGAACATCACTATGAGGAACTGGTGTCTCTGAGGAACTGGTGTCTCTGAGGAACATCACTATGAGGAACTGGTGTCTCTGAGGAACTGGTGTCTCTGAGGAACTGGTGTCTCTGAGGAACATCACTATGAGGAACTGATGTCTCTGAGGAACATCACTATGAGGAACTGGTGTCTCTGAGGAACATCACTATGAAGAACTGGTGTCTCTGAGGAACTGGTGTCTCTGAGGAACATCACTATGAGGAACTGGTGTCTCTGAGGAACATCACTATGAAGAACTGGTGTCTCTGAGGAACTGGTGTCTCTGAGGAACATCACTATGAGGAACTGGTGTCTCTGAGGAACATCACTATGAGGAACTGGTGTCTCTGAGGAACATCACTATGAGGAACTGGTGTCTCTGAGGAACTGGTGTCTCCGAGGAACATCACTATGAGGAACTGGTGTCTCTGAGGAACATCACTATGAGGAACTGGTGTCTCTGAGGAACATCACTATGAGGAACTGGTGTCTCTGAAGAACATCACTATGAGGAACTGGTGTCTCTGAGGAGCTGGTGTCTCTGAGGAACTGGAGTCTCTGAGGAACTCATGTCTCTGAGAAACTGGTGTCTCTGAGGAACATCACTATGAGGAACTGGTGTCTCCAAGGAACTGGTGTCTGTAAGGAACTGATGTCTCTGAGGAACTGGTGTCTTTGAGGAACTGGAGTCTCTGAGGAACTGGTGTCTTTGAGGAACTGGTGTCTCTGAGGAACTGGTGTCTCTGAGGAGCATCACCCTGAGGAACCCGTGTCTCTGAGGAACATCACTTTGAGGAACTGGTGTCTCTGAGGAGCCGGTGTCACTGAGGAACTGGTGTCTCTGAGGAACTGGTGTCTCTGAGGAGCCGGTGTCACTGAGGAGCTGGTGTCACTGAGGAACTGGTGTCTCTGAGGAGCCGGTGTCACTGAGGAACTGGTGTCTCTGAGGAACTGGTGTCTCTGAGGAGCCGGTGTCACTGAGGAACTGGTGTCTCTGAGGAACTGGTGTCTCTGAGGAGCCGGTGTCACTGAGGAACTGGTGTCTCTGAGGAACTGGTGTCTCTGAGGAGCCGGTGTCACTGAGGAACTGGTGTCTCTGAGGAACATCACTATGAGGAACTGATGTCTCTGAGGAACATCACTATGAGGAACTGGTGTCTCTGAGGAACATCACTATGAAGAACTGGTGTCTCTGAGGAACTGGTGTCTCTGAGGAACATCACTATGAGGAACTGGTGTCTCTGAGGAACATCACTATGAAGAACTGGTGTCTCTGAGGAACTGGTGTCTCTGAGGAACATCACTATGAGGAACTGGTGTCTCTGAGGAACATCACTATGAGGAACTGGTGTCTCTGAGGAACATCACTATGAGGAACTGGTGTCTCTGAGGAACATCACTATGAGGAACTGGTGTCTCTGAGGAACTGGTGTCTCTGAGGAACATCACTATGAGGAACTGGTGTCTCTGAGGAACATCACTATGAAGAACTGGTGTCTCTGAGGAACATCACTATGAAGAACTGGTGTCTCTGAGGAACATCACTATGAGGAACTGGTGTCTCTGAAGAACATCACTATGAGGAACTGGTGTCTCTGAGGAGCTGGTGTCTCTGAGGAACTGGAGTCTCTGAGGAACTCATGTCTCTGAGAAACTGGTGTCTCTGAGGAACATCACTATGAGGAACTGGTGTCTCCAAGGAACTGATGTCTCTGAGGAACTGGAATCTCTGAGGAACTGGTGTCTTTGAGGAACTGGTGTCTTTGAGGAACTGGTGTCTCTGAGGAACTGGTGTCTTTGAGGAACTGGAGTCTCTGAGGAACTGGTGTCTTTGAGGAACTGGTGTCTTTGAGGAACTGGTGTCTCTGAGGAACATCACTCTGAGGAACTGGAGTCTCTGAGGAACTGGTGTCTTTGAGGAACTGGAGTCTCTGAGGAACTGGTGTCTCTGAGGAACATCACTCTGAGGAACTGGTGTCTTTGAGGAACTGGTGTCTTTGAGGAACTGGAGTCTCTGAGGAACTGGTGTCTTTGAAGAACTGGTGTCTCTGAGGAACATCACTCTGAGGAACTGGAGTCTCTGAGGAACTGGTGTCTTTGAGGAACTGGTGTCTTTGAGGAACTGGTGTCTTTGAGGAACTGGTGTCTGAGGAACATTAATCAGAGGAACATGCATCTGAGGAACATGTGTTTGAGGAACATCAGTCAGAAGATTGTGTATCAGAGGAACGCATTTGAGGAAAATGATAGCTCTCTGAGGGACATCACTCTGAAGAACAGGTCTCTGGGAACAGTCTCTGAGAGCTACATTTCTGAAGAAGATCACTTCCTCTCTTCAGAGCAGGTGTGTGTCAGTGTGTGTGTCAGAGTGTGTGTCAGTGTGTGTCAGTGTGGGTGTCACAGTAACACTCTCTCTGTTCAGGTGGCCACTTCTGGCCTTTTACTAATCTGTTTCTATAACAACCACGAGGACCATAAACAAGATTTAGATAAATGAGTCAGTTCACTCTTAGGTGTGTGTGTGTGAGAGAGAGAGAGAAGGAGAGAGAGAGAGAGAGAGAGAGAGAGAGAGAGAGAGAGTATGTGTGTGTGTACAGTTTCAGTGCTACATGGTGTAATGTGTGTGTGTGTGTGTACAGTTTCAGTGCTACATGGTGTAATGTGTGTGTGTGTGTGTGTACAGTTTCAGTGCTACATGGTGTAATGTGTGTGTGTGTGTACAGTTTCAGTGCTACATGGTGTAATGTGTGTGTGTGTGTGTGTGTGTGTGTGTACAGTTTCAGTGCTACATGGTGTAATGTGTGTGTGTGTGTACAGTTTCAGTGCTACATGGTGTAATGTGTGTGTGTGTGTACAGTTTCAGTGCTACATGGTGTAATGTGTGTGTGTGTGTGTACAGTTTCAGTGCTACATGGTGTAATGTGTGTGTGTGTGTGTACAGTTTCAGTGCTACATGGTGTAATGTGTGTGTGTGTGTGTGTACAGTTTCAGTGCTACATGGTGTAATGTGTGTGTGTGTGTGTACAGTTTCAGTGCTACATGGTGTAATGTGTGTGTGTGTGTGTACAGTTTCAGTGCTACATGGTGTAATGTGTGTGTGTGTGTGTGTACAGTTTCAGTGCTACATGGTGTAATGTGTGTGTGTGTGTACAGTTTCAGTGCTACATGGTGTAATGTGTGTGTGTGTGTGTGTGTGTGTACAGTTTCAGTGCTACATGGTGTAATGTGTGTGTGTGTGTACAGTTTCAGTGCTACATGGTGTAATGTGTGTGTGTGTGTGTGTACAGTTTCAGTGCTACATGGTGTAGTGTGTGTGTGTGTGTGTACAGTTTCAGTGCTACATGGTGTAATGTGTGTGTGTGTGTGTGTGTACAGTTTCAGTGCTACATGGTGTAATGTGTGTGTGTGTGTGTGTACAGTTTCAGTGCTACATGGTGTAATGTGTGTGTGTGTGTGTGTACAGTTTCAGTGCTACATGGTGTAATGTGTGTGTGTGTGTGTGTGTACAGTTTCAGTGCTACATGGTGTAATGTGTGTGTGTGTGTGTGTGTACAGTTTCAGTGCTACATGGTGTAATGTGTGTGTGTGTGTGTGTACAGTTTCAGTGCTACATGGTGTAATGTGTGTGTGTGTGTGTGTACAGTTTCAGTGCTACATGGTGTAATGTGTGTGTGTGTGTACAGTTTCAGTGCTACATGGTGTAATGTGTGTGTGTGTGTGTGTACAGTTTCAGTGCTACATGGTGTAATGTGTGTGTGTGTGTGTGTACAGTTTCAGTGCTACATGGTGTAATGTGTGTGTGTGTGTGTGTACAGTTTCAGTGCTACATGGTGTAATGTGTGTGTGTGTGTGTGTGTGTACAGTTTCAGTGCTACATGGTGTAATGTGTGTGTGTGTGTGTGTACAGTTTCAGTGCTACATGGTGTAATGTGTGTGTGTGTGTGTACAGTTTCAGTGCTACATGGTGTAATGTGTTTGTGTGTGTGTGTACAGTTTCAGTGCTACATGGTGTAATGTGTGTGTGTGTGTGTACAGTTTCAGTGCTACATGGTGTAATGTGTGTGTGTGTGTGTGTACAGTTTCAGTGCTACATG